>NC_091384.1:6153453-6209789 GCF_038502225.1 Cherax quadricarinatus | reverse complement strand
ACCAGGAACAGCACTGGTCCTAGGACTGACCCATGTGGAACCCCACTCGTCACAGGCGCCCACTCTGGCACCTTGCCACGTACCATGACTCGCTGTTGTCTTCCTGACAGGTATTCCCTGATCCATTGCAGTGCCTTCCCTGTTATCCCTGCCTGGTTCTCCAGCTTTTTCACTAATCATTTGTGTGGAACTGTCGAACACCTTCTTACAGTCCAAGAAAATGCAGTCTACCCACCCCTTTATCTCTTTTCTTACTGCTGTCACCCTGTCATAGAACTCCAGTAGGTTTGTGACACAGGATTTCCCGTCCTTGAAATCGTGCTGGCTGTCGTTGATAAGCTCATTCCTTTCAAGGTGCAACACCACTCTCCTCCTGATAATCTTCTCCATGACTTTGCATACAATACATGTCAGTGACACTGGTCTATAGTTTAATGTTTCATGTCTGTCTCCTTTTTTTAAAAATTGGGACTACATTTGCTGTCTTCCATGCCTCAGGTAATCTCCCTGTTTCGAAAGATGTGTTGAAGATTGTTGTTACTGGTACACATAGCGCCTCTGCTCCCTCTCTCAGGACCCATGGAGAGATGTTATCCGGCCCCATCGCCTTCGAGGTACTTGGCTCGCTTAGCAGCCTGTGTGTGTGTGTGTATTCACCGCCTTGTGTTTTTGGGGGTTGAGACTCAACTCTTGACACTGCCCTACCCTACGTCAGTTCCGGGGTCAAAACTCCTGCTGCCCTCTCTCAACAAGGCCGTTGGTTCTAGCAGCACACATTTCAACATATACACCACAGCCTCTTGATAAGAATCTAGTTTGAGGTTTTTATCAAGTCACATCTTGAAGACAGTCAGAGTTTTGTTGACAGTTACTCATATGATAGAAGGGAGGGCGTTGAAAAGTCTTGGTTTCATTACACTTATTAAGTTAACTCTTTTGACGTATTTTGCACCGTTTTCCAAAGCCTCTTGCTTTCATATGAAGTGATTTAGGTGTGTATGTTTAAATCTAATCTCTCCAAGTGTAAATCATGATGTATCTTTCTCGACTACCTTCCATGAGGGTGTAACACGTACCTGGTAGTAGGCTAGCAGTCACCAACCATCCAGGATGGTACTATCATCCTGTTACATGAGGGTGTAACACGTACCTGGTAGTAGGCTAGCAGTCACCAACCATCCAGGATGATACTATCATCCTGTTACATGAGGGTGTAACACGTACCTGGTAGTAGGCTAGCAGTCACCAACCATCCAGGATGATACTATCATCCTGTTACATGAGGGTGTAACACGTACCTGGTAGTAGGCTAGCAGTCACCAACCATCCAGGATGATACTATCATCCTGTTACATGAGGGTGTAACACGTACCTGGTAGTAGGCTAGCAGTCACCAACCATCCAGGATGATACTATCATCCTGTTACATGAGGGTGTAACACGTACCTGGTAGTAGGCTAGCAGTCACCAACCATCCAGGATGGTACTATCATCCTGTTACATGAAGGTGTAACACGTACCTGGTAGTAGGCTAGTAGTCACCAACCATCCAGGATGGTACTATCATCCTGTTACATGAGGGTGTAACACGTACCTGGTAGTAGGCTAGCAGTCACCAACCATCCAGGATGGTACTATCATCCTGTTACATGAGGGTGTAACACGTACCTGGTAGTAGGCTAGCAGTCACCAACCATCCAGGATGGTACTATCATCCTGATACATGAGGGTGTAACACGTACCTGGTAGTAGGCTAGCAGTCACCAACCATCCAGGATGGTACTATCATCCTGTTACATGAGGGTGTAACACGTACCTGGTAGTAGGCTAGCAGTCACCAACCATCCAGGATGGTACTATCATCCTGATACATGAGGGTGTAACACGTACCTGGTAGTAGGCTAGCAGTCACCAACCATCCAGGATGGTACTATCATCCTGTTACATGAGGGTGTAACACGTACCTGGTAGTAGGCTAGCAGTCACCAACCATCCAGGATGATACTATCATCCTGATACATGAGGGTGTAACACGTACCTGGTAGTAGGCTAGCAGTCACCAACCATCCAGGATGGTACTATCATCCTGTTACATGAGGGTGTAACACGTACCTGGTAGTAGGCTAGCAGTCACCAACCATCCAGGATGGTACTATCATCCTGATACATGAGGGTGTAACACGTACCTGGTAGTAGGCTAGCAGTCACCAACCATCCAGGATGGTACTATCATCCTGTTACATGAGGGTGTAACACGTACCTGGTAGTAGGCTAGCAGTCACCAACCATCCAGGATGGTACTATCATCCTGTTACATGAGGGTGTAACACGTACCTGGTAGTAGGCTAGCAGTCACCAACCATCCAGGATGATACTATCATCCTGTTACATGAGGGTGTAACACGTACCTGGTAGTAGGCTAGCAGTCACCAACCATCCAGGATGATGCTATCATCCTGTTACATGAGGGTGTAACACGTACCTGGTAGTAGGCTAGCAGTCACCAACCATCCAGGATGGTACTATCATCCTGTTACATGAGGGTGTAACACGTACCTGGTAGTAGGCTAGCAGTCACCAACCATCCAGGATGGTACTATCATCCTGTTACATGAGGGTGTAACACGTACCTGGTAGTAGGCTAGCAGCCACCAACCATCCAGGATGGTACTATCATCCTGTTACATGAGGGTGTAACACGTACCTGGTAGTAGGCTAGCAGTTACCAACCATCCAGGATGATACTATCATCCTGTTACATGAGGGTGTAACACGTACCTGGTAGTAGGCTAGCAGTCACCAACCATCCAGGATGGTACTATCATCCTGTTACATGAGGGTGTAACACGTACCTGGTAGTAGGCTAGCAGTCACCAACCATCCAGGATGGTACTATCATCCTGTTACATGAGGGTGTAACACGTACCTGGTAGTAGGCTAGCAGCCACCAACCATCCAGGATGGTACTATCATCCTGTTACATGAGGGTGTAACACGTACCTGGTAGTAGGCTAGCAGTTACCAACCATCCAGGATGATACTATCATCCTGTTACATGAGGGTGTAACACGTACCTGGTAGTAGGCTAGCAGTCACCAACCATCCAGGATGGTACTATCATCCTGTTACATGAGGGTGTTGATAAATTAGACACATGTGCAACTCTTGGGTATCTTTATTAAGGAAACGTTTCGCCACACAGTGGCTTCATCAGTCCATACACAGGAGAAGCTTGAAGAATAGGAGGAGAATCAGGTAATCAGTCCCTCAACCTTGAGTCGATGTGGTCATTCTATCAATCTTGAGTAGAATACGGCATATGAGCGGAGAAGGAGCTTATAAACCGTAGGTAGGAGAGGTGCAGCAGTCATAGGTGGTGTCACATTTGCCCAATGTGGAAGTAGGTCGTGCTGCACCTCTCCTACCTACGGTTTATAAGCTCCTTCTCCGCTCATATGCCGTATTCTACTCAAGATTGATGGACTGACCACATCGACTCAAGGTTGAGGGACTGATTACCTGATTCTCCTCCTATTCTTCAAGCTTCTCCTGTGTATGGACTGATGAAGCCACTGTGTGGCGAAACGTTTCCTTAATAAAGATACCCAAGAGTTGCACATGTGTCTAATTTATCAACGTGTCGGTTCTGTGAACCATTCATCCACATGAGGGTGTTACATGTACCTGGTAGTAGGCTAGTAGTCACCAACCATCCAGGATGGTACTGTCATCCTGATACATGAGGGTGTAACACGTACCTGGTAGTAGGCTAGCAGTCACCAACCATCCAGGATGGTACTATCATCCTGATACATGAGGGTGTAACACGTACCTGGTAGTAGGCTAGCAGTCACCAACCATCCAGGATGGTACTATCATCCTGTTACATGAAGGTGTAACACCTACCTGGTAGTAGGCTAGTAGTCACCAACCATCCAGGATGGTACTATCATCCTGTTACATGAGGGTGTAACACGTACCTGGTAGTAGGCTAGCAGTCACCAACCATCCAGGAAGACACTACCATCCTGAAACATAAGTTAGAAACAGTAGCCTGTGTTGCACTCTTAAGATTGCTAGTCTTGTCTCTCCGTCTCAAGAACACGTAACATCACAGGTAAATCTTACAAGCATCTTACCAATACACTTATCATTATTTCCCATGTGTTTATTATCATTTCCTGTCCCTATATTTTTCTTACTGGTTTTGGAGGTCTGATCTGAGACCAGGCAGCGAGGGGAGTGACCTCTGGTCTGAGACCAGGCAGCGAGGGCAGTGACCTCTGGTCTGAGACCAGGCAGCGAGGGCAGTGACCTCTGGCCTGAGACCAGGCAGCGAGGGCAGTGACCTCTGGTCTGAGACCAGGCAGCGAGGGCAGTGACCTCTGGTCTGAGACCAGGCAGCGAGGGCAGTGACCTCTGGTCTGAGACCAGGCAGCGAGGGCAGTGACCTCTGGTCTGAGACCAGGCAGTGACTTCCATAATCATTAACACACATTACTGATAAACTCAGTATTTTGAATAATTTTTATTTAGATTCTGAGTAGAAATAGAAATAGGTGAGTTGATGGCAGTAATTAACAGTGAAGGATGGGTCTTGTTGTTGCCTTGAACACGACTGCTAATTGAAGTTAGTTGTGTATTGTGGTACATGTGGGGGTGTAGTATATGTGGGGTGTATTGTATAGTGGTACATGTGGGTTGTATTATGTAGTGGTACATGTGGGGTGTATTATGTAGTGGTACATGTGGGGTGTATTGTATAGTGGTGTATGTGGGGTGTATTGTATAGTGGTACATGTGGGGTGTATTATATAGTGGTACATGTGGGGTGTATTGTATAGTGGTACATGTGGGGTGTATTGTATAGTGGTACATGTGGGGTGTATTATATAGTGGTACATGTGGGGTGTATTGTATAGTGGTACATGTGGGGTGTATTATATAGTGGTACATGTGGGGTGTATTGTATTGTATAGTGGTACATGTGGGGTGTATTATATAGTGGTACATGTGGGGTGTATTATATAGTGGTACATGTGGGGTGTATTATATAGTGGTACATGTGGGGTGTATTATATAGTGGTACATGTGGGGTGTATTATATAGTGGTACATGTGGGGTGTATTATATAGTGGTATGTCATGGTGTGAATAGAAGTGAATAGAATCAAGCTGGTTAGTAAATTTTTAATGCACTCTGAAGAGAAGGTTAGATTACGTAAGGTTAGGTTAGGTTATGTAAGGTTAGGTTAGGTTACGTAAGGTTAGGTTACGTAAGGTTAGGTTAGGTTAGGTTAGGTTAGGTTAGGTTAGGTTAGGTTAGGTTACGTAAGGTTAGGTTAGGTTAGGTTACGTAAGGTTAGGTTAGGTTAGGTTACGTAAGGTTAGGTTAGGTTACGTAAGGTTAGGTTAGGTTACGTAAGGTTAGGTTAGGTTACGTAAGGTTAGGTTAGGTTACGTAAGGTTAGGTTAGGTTACGTAAGGTTAGGTTAGGTTACGTAAGGTTAGGTTAGGTTACGTAAGGTTAGGTTAGGTTACGTAAGGTTAGGTTAGGTTACGTAAGGTTAGGTTAGGTTAGGTTACGTAAGGTTAGGTTAGGTTACGTAAGGTTAGGTAGGTTAGGTTACGTAAGGTTAGGTTAGGTTACATAAGGTTAGGTTAGGTTACGTAAGGTTAGGTTAGGTTAGGTTACGTAAGGTTAGGTTAGGTTAGGTTACGTAAGGTTAGGTTAGGTTATATAGGGTTAGGTTAGGTTACGTAAGGTTAGGTTAGGTTACGTAAGGTTAGGTTAGGTTAGGTTACGTAAGGTTAGGTTAGGTTACGTAAGGTTAGGTTAGGTTACGTAAGGTTAGATTAGGTTACGTAAGGTTAGGTTAGGTTACGTAAGGTTAGGTTAGGTTACATAAGGTTAGGTTAGGTTACGTAAGGTTAGGTTAGGTTACATAAGGTTAGGTTAGGTTACGTAAGGTTAGGTTAGGTTACGTAAGGTTAGGTTAGGTTACGTAAGGTTAGGTTACGTAAGGTTAGGTTAGGTTACATAAGGTTAGGTTAGGTTACGTAAGGTTAGGTTAGGTTACATAAGGTTAGGTTAGGTTAGGTTACGTAAGGTTAGGTTAGGTTATATAAGGTTAGGTTAGGTTACGTTTTGTTAGGTTAGGTTACGTAAGGTTAGGTTAGGTTAGGTTACGTAAGGTTAGGTTAGGTTACGTAAGGTTAGGTTAGGTTAGGTTACGTAAGGTTAGATTAGGTTACGTAAGGTTAGGTTAGGTTACGTAAGGTTAGGTTAGGTTACATAAGGTTAGGTTAGGTTACGTAAGGTTAGGTTAGGTTACATAAGGTTAGGTTAGGTTACGTAAGGTTAGGTTAGGTTACGTAAGGTTAGGTTAGGTTACGTAAGGTTAGGTTAGGTTACGTAAGGTTAGGTTAGGTTACATAATGTTAGGTTAGGTTACGTAAGGTTAGGTTAGGTTACGTAAGGTTAGGTTAGGTTACATAAGGTTAGGTTACGTAAGGTTAGGTTAGGTTAGGTTACATAAGGTTAGGTTAGGTTAGGTTACGTAAGGTTAGGTTAGGTTACGTAAGGTTAGGTTAGGTTACGTAAGGTTAGGTTAGGTTAGGCTACGTAATGTTAGGTTAGGTTACGTAAGGTTGGGTTAGGTTACGTAAGGTTAGGTTAGGTTATGTAAGGTTAGGTTAGGTTACGTAAGGTTAGGTTAGGTTAGGTTAGGTTACGTAAGGTTAGGTTAGGTTAGGTTACGTAAGGTAAGGTTAGGTTACATAAGGTTAGGTTAGGTTACATAAGGTTAGGTTAGGTTAGGTTACGTAAGGTTAGGTTAAGTTAGGTTAGGTTAGGTTAGGTTAGGTTACGTAAGGTTAGGTTAGGTTTGGTTAGGTTAGGTTAGGTTGGGTTGGGTTAGGTTAGGTTAGGTTAGGTTCGGTTAGGTTTATCTGGAGAGTTTATCTGGAGAGAGTTCCGGGGGTCAACGCCCCCGCGGCCCGGTCTGTGACCAGGCCTCCTTAGGTCAGTGTCCCAGGATGCGACCCACACCAGTCGACTAACACCCAGGTACCCATTTTACTGATGGGGAACATAGACAACAGGTGGAAAGAAACACGTCCAATGTTTCTACTCTGGCTGGGAATCGAACCCAGGTCCTCACCGTGTGAAGCGAGAGCGTTAACCACCAGGCCACCAGAGCACTGTATGTTAGGCTAGGTTAGGTTACGCAAGGTTAGGTTAGGTTACGTAAGGTTAGGTTAGGTTACGTAAGGTTAGGTTAGGTTAGGTTACGTAAGGTTAGGTTAGGTTACGTAAGGTTAGGTTAGGTTACGTAAGGTTAGGTTAGGTTACGTAAGGTTAGGTTAGGTTAGGTTAGGTTACGTAAGGTTAGGTTAGGTTAGGTTACGTAAGGTTAGGTTAGGTTACGTAAGGTTAGGTTCGTTTAGGTTAGGTTCGGTTAGGTTAGGTTAGGTTACGTATGGTTAGGTTAGGTTAGGTTACGTAAGGTTAGGTTAGGTTAGGTGAGATTACGTAAGGTTAGGTTAGGTTCGGTTAGGTTAGGTTAGGTTAGGTTTGGTTAGGTTAGGTTAGGTTTGGTTAGGTTAGGTTAGGTTAGGTTACGTAAGGTTAGGTTAGGTTAGGTTAGGTTACGTAAGGTTAGGTTAGGTTAGGTTACGTAAGGTTAGGTAAGGTTAGGTTAGGTTACGTAAGGTTAGGTTAGGTTAGGTTATGCAAGGTTAGGTTAGGTTACGTAAGGTTATGTTAGGTTTCGTAAGGTTAGGTTAGGTTACGTAAGGTTAGGTTAGGTTAGATTACGTAAGGTTAGGTTAGGTTAGGTTACGTAAGGTTAGGTTAGGTTAGGTTACGTAAGGTTAGGTAAGGTTAGGTTAGGTTACGTAAGGTTAGGTTAGGTTACGTAAGGTTAGGTTAGGTTAGGTTATGTAAGGTTAGGTTAGGTTACGTAAGGTTAGGTTAGGTTTCGTAAGGTTAGGTTAGGTTACGTAAGGTTAGGTTAGGTTACGTAAGGTTAGGTTAGGTTACGTAAGGTTAGGTTAAGTTTCGTAAGGTTAGGTTAGGTTACGTAAGGTTAGGTTAGGTTAGGTTACGTAAGGTTAGGTTAGGTTACGTAAGGTTAGGTTAGGTTAGGTTACGTAAGGTTAGGTAAGGTTAGGTTAGGTTACGTAAGGTTAGGTTAGGTTAGGTTAGGTTACGTAAGGTTAGGTAAGGTTAGGTTAGGTTACGTAAGGTTAGGTTAGGTTAGGTAAGGTTAGGTTAGGTTACGTAAGGTTAGGTAAGGTTAGGTTCAGTTAGGTTCGGTTAGGTTAGGTTAGGTTACGTAAGGTTAGGTAAGGTTAGGTTCAGTTAGGTTAGGTTAGGTTAGGTAAGGTTAGGTTAGGTTAGGTTACGTAAGATTTGTCGGGAAAGAGGACAAGTGATTCTTGACGCAGGTCTTAGTCATATTATGAGCCACAGCAGAACTTTGGTCATCCGATCTTCCGCTGACTTACTCCTCCACCCATTTAAAAATAATGGCTATGATTATAATCATTATAGGTTGTCATTGTCGGGAGACCTGCACAGGACTATTTTTTTTTTTGTTACAAGTGATCAAGACCCCAGGACCGTAAAGTTTTTTAACAAATACTTGCTCGTATTTGCTTACTTTCTTTGTATAACCTTTGTTTATGCCCATCTTATATTTGTATACCAGTCATGCCCATCCTTATGCCCATCTATTTGTATTCTACGTCTCTCAGTTAGTTAGTTTAATATGTTTATTATGCACCCCATACCCATCCTGTGGGCGGTAGTCAAAAGATTACAGAGGTACATAATTGGTCCAGGGACTGGACTCCAAAGTTTTGATAGCTGAGCAAGTTAGAGGTAATGAACTCACAATTTACAAAGGTAATGAACTCACAATTTACAAAGGTAATGAACTCACAATTTACAAAGGTAATGAACTCACAATTTACAAAGGTAATGAACTCACAATTTACAAAGGTAACGTCTCTCAGTAGTGTGAAGGTTCAGAGTTCTCTATCTTCATGTGGGAGATCCTTACACAGTGGATTTTCTCATTCTTCTCTGAAGGTTCTCCAATGAATTTATATTCTGTAGTTCAGAGACCAAAACTGAGCTGCATATTTTAAGTGAGGCTTCACTACTGATTTAGCTACATATTTTAAGTGAGGCTTCACTACTGATTGAGCTGCATATTTTAAGTGAGGCTTCACTACTGATTGAGCTACATATTTTAAGTGAGGCTTCACTACTGATTGAGCTGCATATTTTAAGTGAGGCTTCACTACTGATTGAGCTGCATATTTTAAGTGAGGCTTCACTACTGATTGAGCTACATATTTTAAGTGAGGCTTCACTACTGATTGAGCTACATATTTTAAGTGAGGCTTCACTACTGATTGAGCTGCATATTTTAAGTGAGGCTTCACTACTGATTGAGCTGCATATTTTAAGTGAGGCTTCACTACTGATTGAGCTACATATTTTAAGTGAGGCTTCACTACTGATTGAGCTGCATATTTTAAGTGAGGCTTCACTACTGATTGAGCTACATATTTTAAGTGAGGCTTCACTACTGATTGAGCTGCATATTTTAAGTGAGGCTTCACTACTGATTGAGCTGCATATTTTAAGTGAGGCTTCACTACTGATTGAGCTACATATTTTAAGTGAGGCTTCACTACTGATTGAGCTACATATTTTAAGTGAGGCTTCACTACTGATTTAGCTACATATTTTAAGTGAGGCTTCACTACTGATTGAGCTACATATTTTAAGTGAGGCTTCACTACTGATTGAGCTACATATTTTAAGTGAGGCTTCACTACTGATTGAGCTGCATATTTTAAGTGAGGCTTCACTACTGATTGAGCTGCATATTTTAAGTGAGGCTTCACTACTGATTGAGCTGCATATTTTAAGTGAGGCTTCACTACTGATTGAGCTACATATTTTAAGTGAGGCTTCACTACTGATTTAGCTACATATTTTAAGTGAGGCTTCACTACTGATTGAGCTACATATTTTAAGTGAGGCTTCACTACTGATTGAGCTACATATTTTAAGTGAGGCTTCACTACTGATTGAGCTACACATTTTAGTGAGGCTTCACTACTGATTGAGCTGCACATTTTAAGTGAGGCTTCACTACTGATTTATAGATCTGTGAAATAACTTTTGGACTCCTATTACTTATACTTCATGAAATAAATCCTAGTAATCTGTTAGCCTTATTGCGCACACTTAAACGCTGTTGTCTTGGCTTAAGGTTTCTACTTAACATGACTCCCAAGTCTTTTTCACATTCTTTGTGATCAAGCTCTACTTCACCTAATTTGTAAGCACATAACTCTCACATAGAAGAGAGGAGCTCTAGTGTGACTTTGTATAAGTCGGACCGAAACGTCGTGGTAAGCTCCTCTCTCCTATGTGTGGGTTATTTGTGTATTGCTCCAGTCACGGTATTGTGCCTTTGTGTTCTAGCTTATAGCTTGGAGGGTTGTTTACAAGGCGGGTCTTTCTGGAAACCAGTAGGCCTTCTGCAGTGTTCCTCCATTCTTATGTTATTTTCTTTCCCAAGAACTGAACTTTATCAGCCACTTTTTAGACTGTAATAAAGTTGGTAGAATTACCGACAATATGTAAAGTAAAAGGACACAAGTGCAACTAATGTGACATTTTATTGTGGCAACGTTTCGCCCTCCAGGAGCTTTGTCAAGCCGATACGTCACATTAGTTGCACTTGTGTCCTTTTACTTTACACTTTTTAGACCATGACATTAATTTGTCTAAATCCCCCTTTAATTCATTATCCTTCTCAGAATAAATTACTCAGCTTATTTTGGTGTTATTAACGAATTTTCTTATATCGTTATTCCAGCGTCAAGGTCATTTATTTAAATTATAAACTTATGTTCATTGTTTATTATGGCGACCAAAACTGATGAAGTTACTGGCTGGCGAAACGTTTCCGGATTAAATATAACCAGAAGTTTCACAAGTGTCTTATTTATTAATATAAATTTTAAAGAACACTCCTTGCCTCCTCCTCTCCTGTTTCTACCTCTCTTTTCTTCCCTTATTCTTCATTTCTTCCCTTATTCTTCATTTCTTCCCTTATTCTTCATTTCTTCCCTTATTCTTCATTTCTTCCCTTATTCTTCATTTCTTCCCATATTTAACAGCAAATTTCGGCACTTCAACTGTCTTCCTCCATCTTGCCTCCCTTATATCTTATTCATTTCCCTCTCTTTATTTCCCTCTGCTTCACCTCAATCCTCGTTTGGTAGTTCTTCTTCCCTCAGTCTCCATTCCATTCCTTCACTCCTTTTCCTTCTCCTTCCCTCCACTCCTCCTGCTGTCGTCTCCAGCAGAGGCTACACCCCCTCCCTCCCATCATCACTGGATCTCTGGAGAGGTTGTTATTGTCTGGATAAACCCTTCATTGTATTGTTCAGGCCTCATGTTGACCTGGTGGGGGGTGAGGGTAGGGGAAGGTGTGGGGGTTGAAAAGTAGGGTGTGCAAGCAGGCAGGCAGGCAGGCAAACAGGCAGGCAAGCAGGCAGGCAGGCAGGTAGGTAGTTATTCAGATAGGTAGGAAGGTGGGCAGGAAGGCAGACAGGTAGGCAGGTACGCAGGAAGGCAGATAGGTAGGCAGGTACGCAGGAACGCAGGTAGGTAGGTACGCAGGAAGGCAGGCAGGCGGGTAGGTAGGTATACAGGAAGGCAGGTACATAGTTACGTAGAAAGACAGGCAGACAAGCAGGTAGGTAGGTACGCAGAAAGGCAGTCAGACAGGTAGGTAGGTACGCAGGCAGGCAGGTAGGTAGGTAGGTACGCAGGTAGGTAAGCAGGAAGGCAGACACAAATCTTCGAGAAGGTCTTGAGACATTATATCACTGAGCGTATGGAAAGACATAAGGTAAACAGCTCAAGTCATTATAACTGCAGAGCAGAAAGATTCCGTCTATAACAACAATGAGATGACTGACATAGTTATGGAGGCCGTGGAAGGTAAACCAAATGCTGATATAATCTAACACGGATTTTGGAAAGCATATGGTGCAATAATTCTCGAGGTCAACAGATATAAGAATTTCTGAATGTGACAGAGAGACAAATTGTGCCTGATCACCAACTAGGCAAAACCTAGGCCGGGACTATACCGGCGAACCACATCGAACCAGAGAGACAGAAACGTTGGTAGTCAACAAGAGAAAGTCTCGGCAAGGTGGATATTTCAGTACCTCGAGGCACTGTCCTGGCACCTCTGCTGTTTCTCATCCTCCTGGCATAGACAAGATTATGAATTAAAAAATACAGATGAAAGTCACCTCAGTAGAGGACACAGAAAAACTATCAACAGGTAAGGTTTGTCAGGAAACAGGACAAGTGTTTCCTGACGCTGGTCTTAGTCATATGACCCACAACTGGAGCTTTTGGTCATCTGACCGAGGCCTTTCACTGGCTTACTTTTCCACCCCTTTAAAAATTACGGTTATGAAATAAAATCTTCCAATGGGCAAATGAAAATAGGTTAAGAGGTAATTAGTTTCAACTGCTGAGATAAGGTATAGGGGAGACAGACATCTTCTAAAGCTGATGGATCAGACACGTTCCGCCAGCCAGTGGCTTCTTCAGTCCAATGTAGAAAAACGGCAGTCCCTCTGCCTGGAGCGTGAGAAGTAAAAGACTTGTAGATTACCCGCAGTCACTTCTGGAGGTCAGAGTCACTGCAGCCCGGTACCAGACCAGGCCTCCTGGCTGCTGGCCTGATCGATCAGGCTGTTACTACCCACAACCCAAAGCCTGAGGCACACATCTCAGCCTAGCCGATCAGGAATTGATTTGAAGAATTGTTTTTTTTTCTGAAAGACATCCGGGGGTCTGTTGATAATTCCGCATATGAATGAAGGGAGGGTGATGAAGAGTCGTGGTCCCTTTACACTTACTGACTTCTCTCCCATCTCATCGCTTCCCTACGTTTCACCGAAAGTATCCTGCACTGTTTAAACAGCTTCTTGTGTTCTAATGTAGTAATTTTGGTGTGTAGATTTGGGACTAATCCCTCTAGAATCTTCCAAGTGTAGATTATAATGCCTCTTTCCCGTCTACGTTCTAAGAAATACAGTTTGAGGGACTCCAAGTTTTTACAAGCTATATAGATTGTACATTTTCCAGTGCTGCAATTTCTCCTGCTATGAAGGAGCCGTTAATACACAGCAATAACCCAGTCTAGTGAGAACGAGGGACTAGAGGAGTGTCATCATTATCTTGGCATCTCTTGTTTTGAAAGTTCTAGTTATCCAGCCTATCATTTCTCTTGCTATTAAAATAATGACGCCATTGTTGTGATCTTTGAACGTGAGATCTTTTGACATTATCACTTCTAGGTCTTTCATATTAGATGTGTGTTCTCTTGAGTGGTTTGAGTTTGTCTTGTACTCTGATCTTCTTTTTATTTCCTCAGTCCTGTAACGCAGTGACTAAAATTTGTCCTCAATGAACATCGTATTGTCAATTAAGACGTGTGTGCAACAGTTGGGTAACTTTATTGATGAAATGTTTCGCCTACACAGTAGGCTTCTTTAGTTAAATACAGAGGCAGCAGTAGTAATGAAATAAAGATGATGTAATTAGTCCATCAACCTTGGACAAAAAGTGTTTGAGGTGGTCAGTCCCTCGGCCTGAAGAAGAGTTCAGCTCCATGGTCTGGAACAAGGTGGTCAGTCCCTCAGCCTGGAGAAGAGTTCAGCTCCATGGTCTGGAATAAGGTGGTCAGTCCCTCAGCCTGGAGAAGAGTTCAGCTCCATGGTCTGGAATAAGGTGGTCAGTCCCTCAGCCTGGAGAAGAGTTCAGCTCCATGGTCTGGAATAAGGTGGTCAGTCCCTCAGCCTGGAGAAGAGTTCAGCTCCATGGTCTGGAACAAGGTGGTCAGTTCCTCAGCCTGGAGAAGAATCCAGCTTCATGGTCTGGAACGATATGAAGGGGAAGCATGAGAACGGAGTCTTAAATACTGTCGAAGGTGATGTGGAAGATCGGGAGACGTTGTAGGGTACGGGATCCGCTAGTGGAAGTAAGAAGGCAGCTCCATCTGGAATTCAACCCTCCTCACTCATAACTTGTAGATACGTGATGAAGAATAGAAGACGTCCTCTGTACCAAGATACCGTTGTGTTGCAGTGTCTGAGAATGTTGTTGAAAATTATATAAAACTCCAACAAGTTGAAGATTAAGAGACTATGTGCAACGGTTGGGTATATTTATTGTTGAAACTGTTGCACATGTATCTTAATGTTCAACTTGTTAGCATTTTATACCATTTTCAACAACATATTGTCAATAGCCCCTGGAGAAACTTTGCTGACATCAGCTTGGAGGCTTTCTGTTATCGTCTGTAATGGATGATACAATGTTATGGCGTATATCTCTGTGTCAGAAATAAGAATGAGAAAGAGAAGTGGGGCGAGTACTGTACCTTGAGGAGCAGAACTTTTCTCTGTAGCAACCCCTGATTTTACTTTGTTTACTGTTACTCTTAAATATCCATCTGCCCAACATGAATGGGGGTAATTACGCATTTTGTGCGTAATTACCCCCCATTCATGTGCAGCTTGTCAGACTTCAACATCATGGAATCTTGGTTCAAGGGACGTCTCCACAACCTTCTTCACGGCTACTGACCCGTCCCTCGGGTATGACTACTTCCACAGGGAAATTCCGCCTACCAATGACAATGTCTTCGTCTGCTACCCGTCCCTTACCACCTGACGCCAGTATGTAAGTGCCAACCTTCTTGCTTGTGCTTCAGTCTTCACGACTACGGTGCTCTGCAACTCTAAGGCTGAGGGATGATTACCCCATACATTGTATATAGTTCTATTGTCTTCTAATTATGTCCTTGAATTTATATTGATAAAGCCACTGGATGGCGAAACGTCTACAATAAAGATACCCAGATGTTGCACATGTGTCTAATTATTCGGTATTTTATACCATACATACACAGTAGCTTATTCTGGCCGGCAGCACAACCGTGAGTCTGTCACTGTATATGTACTAGCAGTCGACCGTGGAGAATTTTTCGCCTAGCATAATTGGTAGTTACCAAAATCTGCCTGCACATTCAGTCAGATTTCTTTTGCCATTTGCATCACCATTTGTGTAAAACAGGATTTGCGTGAATGTTGCAGATTAAGTCCAAACAGAGGAATCGGCTGCAGTGTAAAGCCATTTTAATTTCTATATTATCAGGTTCCACTCTAAGTATTGAAGAATTTGTCAGTGATAAGAGACTCCAGAATCGTTTAGTATAAAAATAAATATTAGATTTTAATGCTAGGTATCTTTTTTTTCTTTATTTTCTTTTTAAGAGATAATTCTCTCTAAACACTTGAAACCTTGATAAATGAGAGGCTTTTGCAATATTTGGAGATTTTTATTGTTGAACCGTTTCGCCAGATAGTGTTTTTTTCAGTCCAGTACAGAGAAGAACGGTGGAAAATGAGGAGTTTGAGGTAATCAGTCCCTCAGCTTGGCGGGCGAAACGTTTCCACAGTAAAGATTCCAAAATGTTACACAGGTGTCTCATTCTTCAATTTGTCGGTTTTCTAGACCATTTACATCATTGGAAAACTTAAACGAGTTGAGAACAACTGATTTAGGCTAATTAATGACTCACTGAACACTATTATATTTGTCTAACTTATAAAGCCTCCTAAAGTTTTAGCTTCAGTACCCAACTTGGTAAGTTGTTCCACTCATCTACAACTTTGTTGCTGAACCTGTACTCTCCTACACACACTTTTAAGATTTTAATTTAGCCTATTTAAATTCATACCTTACCTTCCTACTTACTAGAATAACAAAACCTCCTTCGTACCTCTTTATCTCCCTGTCGTCAGTGTAATTCCACTACCTTGACTCAAAGGCTTGATACTAGATGTGTTTGAGCTGGATTTTGCATATGAGAAGAAGTATTATGGATTTTTCTCGATGGCTTTTTGCTTTTGACTCTCTTGCACACAGAGTTCAACTTTTTTTTCCATGTCTATAAAGAAAAAGAAAATATCTAGAGAGAATCTGCTGCATTTGAGCTCTGTTATCAGTCGTTTTCGCCTACAGTGGGCACACTTCTCCCTGTCCAACCTGCACCTTCTCCTTCGTAATGGTATGTGTCTGGAGAATACCTCTAGTGCCATTAATCTCCAGATTCTGACTCAGGTCATCTTATGTCATATTGTCTTCCCAGTATTTGTCAGTAACCCGCCACTTCAGTAATTATTTCCGAGGATCTGGCCTTTGAAAACGCAATAGGATAAATACAGCAAAGACCAGAAAAGTGGCAGGGTGGATTATGAGTTTTCCGAAGAAGAGAATCATCAGCGATGGCACTCTCTATATCAGTTGCGCTCATTAGGCTTGAATATTGTTGCGTGGTCACAGCATCTTTCCTAGCAGGAGATACAGCGGAGATGGACACTGTGCAACGGTCGTACACTGCCACTATAGAGTAAGTAAGACATCTACACAATTGGGAACCCCACTCAAAACTCTTGGATTATCTTCTCTTAGGTAGAACTGAAAATAGATATACCTGATAATTCATTATATACGTGGAAGGTAATTGAGGGAAAGTTCCTTAACTTGCTCACTAGTACAACAACTTATTGGAGTGAGGAAACGTGGAAGAAAGAGTAGAAAAAAGCCATCGAAAAACAGGGGCACCATAAAAGAACAATGTGTTAACATGCGTGGTCCAAGACTCTTCATCCTGCTACCAACAGATATCAGAAATATTGCCAGAACAAATATAGAGGTCTTCAGGAAACAGGACAGTTTCCTGCTGCGAGTGCCTGATTAGTCGTGTTGTGATACCTATGTGGGTCTGAGGGACGCTAAGCACAAACTGCCTGGTTGACCATGTGGTCGTCAGGGAAGCCCGGTCTCTGGCCGGGCTGCGTATTAGAACCCTCAAAACCAGTCACAGGTAAAATAGGTAAATAGATAGCCAGGAAGACAGTCAAAAAGACACTTCTATAAAGGCAGCTTCATTAACACACAATCTCAATGGTAAGAATTATAATATAATTTTCCTCTCACCTTTTTCCTTATCTTTTCCTTTCTAGTTGTTTTCCCTTTCCTTGTTTTCCCACACCCCTTATTTCCCCAACTTATTTCCCCCCTCCCTTTCCCCCTCCGCCAGTCGAACTGTTGGGATGTAAATAACGAGTGTGGTTGTTAAATTAACCGTAGACCAGAGTGCCTTGTTATGTGTTGAATCCTAATGTTGATTATCAAGGTCCTTCACGTTAGAACCTTGTATGAGGGATTACTAGATGAAGGGATTATCAAGGTACCTCTTATTAGAACCTTGTATGAGGGATTACTAGATGAAGGGATTATCAAGGTACCTCTTGTTAGAACCTTGTATGAGGGATTACTAGATGAAGGGATTATCAAGGTACCTCTTATTAGAACCTTGTATGAGGGATTACTACATAAAGGGATTATCAAGGCCGTTCATGTTAGAACCTTGTATGAGGGAGTACTAGATGAAGGGGTGATGGAGGGAGGGAGGGGTGATGGAGGGAGAGAGGGGTGATGGAGGGAGAGGAGAGAGGGAGGCGTGATGGAGGGAGAGAGGGGTGATGGAGGGAGAGAGGGGTGATGGAGGGAGGGAGGGGTGATGGAGGGAGAGAGGGGTGATGGAGGGAGAGAGGGGTGATGGAGGGAGAGAGGGGTGATGGAGGGAGAGAGGGGTGATGGAGGGAGAGAGGGGTGATGGAGGGAGAGAGGGGGTGATGGAGGGAGAGAGGGGATGGAGGGAGGGAGGGGTGATGGAGGGAGAGAGGGGGGATGGAGAGAGGGAGGCGTGATGGAGGGAGAGAGGGGTGATGGAGGGAGAGAGGGGTGATGGAGGGAGAGAGGGGTGATGGAGGGAGAGAGGGGTGATGGAGGGAGAGAGGGGTGATGGAGGGAGAGAGGGGTGATGGAGGGAGAGAGGGGTGATGGAGGGAGAGAGGGGTGATGGAGGGAGAGAGGGGTGATGGAGGGAGAGAGGGGTGATGGAGGGAGAGAGGGGTGATGGAGGGAGAGAGGGGTGATGGAGGGAGAGAGGGGTGATGGAGGGAAAGAGGGGTGATGGAGGGAGAGAGGGGTGATGGAGGGAGAGAGGGGTGATGGAGGGAGAGAGGGGTGATGGAGGGAGAGAGGGGTGATGGAGGGAGAGAGGGGTGATGGAGGGAAAGAGGGGTGATGGAGGGAGAGGGGTGATAGAGGGAGAGAGGGGTGATGGAGGGAGAGAGGTGTGATGGAGGGAGAGAGGTGTGATGGAGGGAGAGAGGGGTGATGGAGGGAGAGAGGTGTGATGGAGGGAGAGAGGGGTGATGGAGGGAGAGAGGGGTGATGGAGGGAGAGAGGGGTGATGGAGGGAGAGAGGGGTGATGGAGGGAGAGAGGTGTGATGGAGGGAGAGAGGGGTGATGGAGGGTGAGAGGGGTGATGGAGGGAGAGCGGGGTGATGGAGGGAGAGAGGGGTGATGGAGGGAGAGAGGGGTGATGGAGGGAGAGAGGGGTGATGGAGGGAGGAAAGGGGTGATGGAGGGAGAGAGGGGTGATGGAGGGAGAGAGGGGTGATGGAGGGAGAGGGGGGTGATGGAGGGAAAGAGGGGTGATGGAGGGAGAGGGGTGATGGAGGGAAAGAGGGGTGATGGAGGGAGAGAGGTGTGATGGAGGGAGAGAGGTGTGATGGAGGGAGAGAGGGGTGATGGAGGGAGAGAGGTGTGATGGAGGGAGAGAGGGGTGATGGAGGGAGAGAGGGGTGATGGAGGGAGAGAGGGGTGATGGAGGGAGAGAGGGGTGATGGAGGGAGAGAGGGGTGATGGAGGGAGAGAGGGGTGATGGAGGGAGAGAGGGGTGATGGAGGGAGAGAGGGGTGATGGAGGGAGAGAGGGGTGATGGAGGGTGAGAGGGGTGATGGAGGGAGAGAGGGGTGATGGAGGGAGAGAGGGGTGATGGAGGGAGAGAGGGGTGATGGAGGGAGAGAGGGGTGATGGAGGGAGGAAAGGAGTAATAATAGATAATAACATTTTAGATTACAGTGGTGAATTTCAGTTTGTTAGATATGGGAGGGGTGAAGAACTCAGACCGAGCGAAGAATGTGGTGTTAAAATAACCCACTAGTTGATAACTAAGACACATGTGCAGCAGTTGGGTATTTTATTGTTGAAACGTTTCGCCTACACAGTAATCTTCTTCAGTCAATGTTAAGTAAAAGGACACAAGTGCATTTAATGTGACATTTTATTGTGTCAACGTTTCGTTCTCCAGGAGCTTTGTCAAGCTGTAACGGCTTGAATTGGATAGATGTATTGTACAGCAGGGGCGCCATGGGCACAATAAGAGAGCACTATGTCACCATCCTTGCTCCCAGTCTTTCTTATGCAAATGCGGATTGCTAAATTACACGATATATAAAACAATAAACTATAGCAGATGAGTAATGGTCGGATATCTTAGTGTTGGTCCAGGATATCTTAGTATGGGTCCAGGATATCTTAGTGTTGGTCAAGGATATCTTAGTATGGGTCCAGGATATCTTAGTGTTGGTCAAGGATATCTTAGTGTTGGTCCAGGATATCTTAGTGTTGGTCCAGGATATCTTAGTGTTGGTCCAGGATATCTTAGTGTTGGTCAAGGATATCTTAGTGTTGGTCCAGGATATCTTAGTGTTGGTCCAGGATATCTTAGTGTTGGTCAAGGATATCTTAGTGTTGGTCCAGGATATCTTAGTGTTGGTCCAGGATATCTTAGTGTTGGTCCAGGATATCTTAGTGTTGGTCCAGGATATCTTAGTGTTGGTCCAGAATATCTTAATGTTGGTACAGGATATCTTAGTGTTGGTCCAGGATATCTTAATGTTGGTACAGGATATCTTAGTGTTGGTCCAGGATATCTTAGTGTTGGTCAAGGATATCTTAGTGTTAGTCAAGGATATCTTAGTGTTGGTCCAGGATATCTTAGTGTTGGTCCAGGATATCTTAGTATGGGTCCAGGATATCTTAGTGTTGGTCCAGGATATCTTAGTGTTGGTCCAGGATATCTTAGTGTTGGTCCAGGATATCTTAGTGTTGGTCCAGAATATCTTAATGTTGGTACAGGATATCTTAGTGTTGGTCCAGGATATCTTAATGTTGGTACAGGATATCTTAGTGTTGGTCCAGGATATCTTAGTGTTGGTCAAGGATATCTTAGTGTTAGTCAAGGATATCTTAGTGTTGGTCCAGGATATCTTAGTGTTGGTCCAGGATATCTTAGTATGGGTCCAGGATATCTTAGTGTTGGTACAGGATATCTTAGTGTTGGTCCAGGATATCTTAGTGTTGGTCCAGGATATCTTAGTGTTGGTCCAGGATATCTTAATGTTGGTACAGGATATCTTAGTGTTGGTCCAGGATATCTTAGTATGGGTCCAGGATATCTTAGTGTTGGTACAGGATATCTTAGTGTTGGTACAGGATATCTTAGTGTTGGTCCAGGATATCTTAGTGTTGGTCCAGGATATCTTAGTGTTGGTCCAGGATATCTTAATGTTGGTACAGGATATCTTAGTGTTGGTCCAGGATATCTTAATGTTGGTACAGGATATCTTAGTGTTGGTCCAGGATATCTTAGTGTTGGTCCAGGATATCTTAGTGTTGGTCCAGGATATCTTAGTGTTGGTCCAGGATATCTTAGTGTTGGTCCAGGATATCTTAGTGTTGGTCCAGGATATCTTAGTGTTGGTCCAGGATATCTTAGTGTTGGTCCAGAATATCTTAATGTTGGTACAGGATATCTTAGTGTTGGTCCAGGATATCTTAATGTTGGTACAGGATATCTTAGTGTTGGTCCAGGATATCTTAGTGTTGGTCAAGGATATCTTAGTGTTGGTCCAGGATATCTTAGTGTTGGTCAAGGATATCTTAGTGTTGGTCCAGGATATCTTAGTATGGGTCCAGGATATCTTAGTGTTGGTCAAGGATATCTTAGTGTTGGTCCAGGATATCTTAGTATGGGTCCAGGATATCTTAGTGTTGGTCAAGGATATCTTAGTGTTGGTCCAGGATATCTTAGTGTTGGTCCAGGATATCTTAATGTTGGTACAGGATATCTTAGTGTTGGTCCAGGATATCTTAGTGTTGGTCAAGGATATCTTAGTGTTAGTCAAGGATATCTTAGTGTTGGTCCAGGATATCTTAGTGTTGGTCCAGGATATCTTAGTATGGGTCCAGGATATCTTAGTGTTGGTACAGGATATCTTAGTGTTGGTCCAGGATATCTTAGTGTTGGTCCAGGATATCTTAGTGTTGGTCCAGGATATCTTAGTGTTGGTACAGGATATCTTAGTGTTTGTCCAGGATATCTTAGTATGGGTCCAGGGTATCTTAATGTTGGTACAGGATATCTTAGTGTTGGTCCAGGATATCTTAGTGTTGGTCCAGGATATCTTAGTGTTGGTCCAGGATATCTTAGTGTTGGTCCAGAATATCTTAATGTTGGTACAGGATATCTTAGTGTTGGTCCAGGATATCTTAATGTTGGTACAGGATATCTTAGTGTTGGTCCAGGATATCTTAGTGTTGGTCCAGGATATCTTAGTATGGGTCCAGGATATCTTAATGTTGGTACAGGATATCTTAGCGTTGGGTCAGGCTGCCCTAGCGTCTAGGATATCCTTTCCTCTGGTGGACGATGTGTTATCGTGGAGATAACGAGGCAGGATATCCTTGTTTACATCTGCGCACCAACATAAGGGAAGGTGGGGGAGGACAATGATTGAGTGTGGGAGGGAGTGGAGGTTGCACGTGGGGAGGGGTTGAGGGGAGAGGTAGAGGGGAGCACCATCGTTGTTACTGGGAGATTGAATAATGACCGCAGAAAACATAATCTGCTGACTGTGTTCCCAGTAGTGTCCTGCTGCTGCTGGCCACCTACTGCTGTTACTGGCCACCTACTGCTGCTGCTGGTGGCCACCTACTGCTGTTACTGGCCACCTATGCTGCTGCTGGCCATCTGCTGCTGGCCAGCTACTGCTGCTGCTGGTCATCTGCTGCTGCAGGCCAACTACTGCTACTAGCCACCTACTGCTGCTTCTGGCCATCTGCTGCTGCTGCCATCTACTGCTGCTGTTGGCCATCTGCTGCTACTGCTGGCCACCTACTGTTGTTGCTGGCCATCTGCGGCTGCTGCTGGCTATCTGCTGCTGCTGCTGGCCACCTACTGCTGCTGCTGGCTATCTGCTGCTGGCCACCTACTGCTGCTCCTGGCCATCTGCTGCTGCAGGCCACCTACTACTGCTGCTGCTGGCCACCTGCTGCTGTTGCTGGCCATCTAATGCTGCTGGCCACCTACTGGCTACCTACTGTTGCTGCTGGCCATCTGCTGCTGCTGGCCACCTACTGCTGTTACTGGCCATCTGCTGCTGCTGCTGGCCACCTACTGCTGTTACTGGCCACCTACTGCTGCTGCTGGCCACCTACTGCTGCTGCTGGCCATCTGCTGCTGCTTCTGGCCACCTACTGTTGCTGCTGGCCATCTGCTGCTAGCCACCTATTGCTGTTACTGGCCACCTATTGCTGCTGCTGGCCATCTACTGCTTGCCACCTACTGTTGCTGCTGGCCATCTGCTGCTAGCCACCTATTGCTGTTACTGGCCACCTGCTGCCGCTGCTGCTGACCACCTACTGCTCCTGGACACCTCCTGCTGCTGTTGCTACTGCTGCAGCTGTTGCTGTTACTTCTTTTGTTGCTGCTGCTTTTGTTGTTGTTACTGCTGCTGTTATTGTTGCTGCTGTTGCTGTTGCTGCTATTGTTGTTGTTGCTGCTACTGCTCTTGCTGTTGCTGCTTTTGTTGTTGCTGCTGTTGTTGCTGCTTTTGCTATTGTTGTTGTTGCTGGTTTTGCTATTGTTGTTGTCACTTGTTGTTGCTGCTTTTGCTATTGTTGTTGTTGCTGGTTTTGCTATTGTTGTTGTCACTTGTTGTTGCTGCTTTTGCTATTGTTGTTGTCACTGTTGCTGTCACTGTTGTTGTTGCTGCTGTTGCTGCTACTGCTCTTGCTGTTGCTGCTTTTGTTGTTGCTGCTGTTGTTGCTGCTTTTGCTATTGTTGTTGTCACTGTTGCTGTCACTGTTGTTGTTGCTGCTGTTGCTGCTACTGCTCTTGCTGTTGCTGCTTTTGTTGTTGCTGCTGTTGTTGCTGCTTTTGCTATTGTTGTTGTCACTGTTGCTGTCACTGTTGTTGTTGCTGCTGTTGCTGCTACTGCTTTTGTTGTTGCTGCTGTTGTTGTTGCTGCTGTTGTTGCTGCTTTTGCTATTGTTGTTGTCACTGTTGCTGTCACTGTTGTTGTTGCTGCTGTTGCTGCTACTGCTTTTGTTGTTGCTGCTGTTGTTGTTGCTGCTGTTGTTGCTGCTTTTGCTATTGTTGTTGTCACTGTTGCTGTCACTGTTGTTGTTGCTGCTACTACTGTTGTTCAGTGTATATTACATTTCTGGGCCCTGTTTCACTTTGCCACTTTTCTCTTTCCCCTCTTCTCACTTCCCCTCCCTTAACCCTCCCTTCCACTTCCTCCCCTCCCCTTATCCTCCCAGACGGGCCGTTCAGCTCCCCAAGTGAACCAACGTGCAGTGAAAGTCACTGCACTGATCTTGAGTCTCCCTCTCCTACGACGCAATGACAGATATCTCTCTTTCTAAGTACAGTGAGATATCTCTTTTACTGTGTAAAGCGAGATATCTCTATTACGACGTAGAGTGGGATATCTTACTAAGTAGAGTGACAGGTAGGTAAGCAGGGAGAAAGACAGCGAGGTAGGTAGGCAGAGAGATAGGGAGGTAGGCAGGGAGGGAGGGAGGTAGGCAGGGAGGGAAGGAGGTAGGAAGGGAGGTAGACAGTGAGATAGGAAGAGGTAGGTAGGCAGAGAGATAGGTAGAGGGAAAGACGGGAAGGGAGGAAAGAAGGCAATGAGGTAGAGAGGTAGGTACGGAGGAAGGGAGGCAGGGAAGTAGGAAGGCGAGGAAGTAAGGAAGCAGAGATGTAGGTAGGGAGGCAGGGAGGTAGGTAGGGAGGCAGGGAGGTAGGTAGGGAGGCAAGAAGGTCGGGAGGCAGGGAGGTATGTAGGGAGGGAGGCAGGGAGATAAGTAGGGAGGCAGGGAAGTAGGTAGAAAGGCGGGGAGGTAGATAGGGAGGGAGGTAGGGAGGCAGGCAGGGACGTAGGCAGGCAGGTAGAGAGGCAGGCAGAGAGGTAGGGAGGCAGGCAGGGAGGTAGCGAGGCAGGTGGGGAGGTAGGGAGGCAGGCAGGGAGGTAGGGAGGCAGGCAGGGAAGGAGGCAGGCAGGGAGGTAGGGAGGCAGGCAGGGAGGTAGGGAGAGAAGGTAGGCAGGCAGGGAGGTAGGGAGAGAAGGTAGGCAGGCAGGGAGGTAGGGAGGCAGGGAGGGAGGCAGGTAGGGAGGCAGGCAGGGAGGCAGGCAGGGAGGTAGGGAGGCAGGAAGGTAGGTAGGGAGGGAGGTAGGGATGCAGGCAGGGAGGTAGGGAGGCAGGCAGGGAGGTAGGAAGGCAGGGACGTAGGGAGGCAGGTAGGGAGGCAGGCAGGGAGGTAGGGAGGCAGGCAGGGAGGTAGGGAGGCAGGTGGGGAGGTAGGGAGGCAGGGAGGTAGGGAGGCAGGCAGGGAGGCAGGGAGGGAGGCAGGCAGGTAGGGAGGTAGGGAGGGAGGTAGGGAGGCAGGCAGGGAGGCAATCAGAGAGGCAGGTAGGGAGGCAGGCAGGGAGGGAGGCAGGTAGGGAGGCAGGCAGGGAGGTAAGGAGGCAGGCAGGGAGGTAGGACGCAGGCAGGGAGGTAGGAGGCAGGCAGGGAGGCAGGTAGGGAGATAGGCAGGGAGGCAGGTAGGTAGGGAGGCAGGGAGGTAGGGAGGCAGGCAGGGAGGTAGGGAGGCAGGTAGGGAGGTAGGGATGCAGGCAGGGAGGTAGGGAGGCAGACAGGGAGGTAGGGAGGCAGGCAGGGAGGTAGGGAGGCAGGTAGGGAGGTAGGGATGCAGGCAGGGAGGTAGGGAGGCAGACAGGGAGGTAGGTAGGCAGGCAGGGAGGTAGGGAGAGAAGGTAGGCAGGCAGGGAGGTAGGGAGACAGGCAGGGAGGTACAGAGGCAGGCAAGAAGGTAGGGAGGGAGGTAGGGAGGCAGGCAGGGAGGTAGGGAGGCAGGCAGACAGGTAGGCAGGGAGGTAGGGAGGCAGGCAGGGAGGCAGGTAGGGAGGCAGACAGGGAGGTAGGGAGGCACGCGGGGAGGTAGGGAGGCAGGCAGAGAGGTAGGGAGGCAGGTAGGAAGGCAGGCAGGGAGGTACGGAGGCAGGTAAGGAGGCAGGTAGGGAGGCAGGCAGGGAGGTAGGCAGGCAGGGAGGTAGGGAGAGAAGGTAGGCAGGCAGGGAGGTAGGGAGAGAAGGTAGGCAGGCAGGGAGGTAGGGAGAGAAGGTAGGCAGGCAGGGAGGTAGGTAGGCAGGCAGGGAGGGAGGTAGGGAGGTAAGGAGGCAGGTAGGGAGGCAGGCAGGGAGGTAGGCAGGAAGGTAGGGAGACACGCAGGGAGGTAGGGAGGCAGGCAGGGAGGTAGGGAGGCAGGTAGGGAGGCAGGTAAGGAGGCAGGCAGGGAGGCAGGCAGGGAGGTAGGGAGGCAGGTAGGGAGGCAGGCAGGGAGGCAGGAAGGGAGGCAGGTAGGGAGGCAGGTAGGAAGGTAGGGAGGCAGGTAGGGAGGGAGGTAGGGATGCAGGTAGGGATTCAGGTAGGGAGGTAGGAAGGCAGGTAGGGAAGGAGGGAGGGAGGCAGGTAGGGAGGTAGGTAGGGAGGCAGATAGGGAGGTAGGGAGGGAGGCAGGTTGGGAGGAAGGGAGGCAGGTAGTGATCCAGGTAGGGAGGTAGGGAGGCAGGTAGGGAGGTGGGGAGGCAGGTAGGGAGGCAGGTAGGGAGGTAGGGAAGCAGGTAGGGAGGTAGGGAAGCAGGTAGGGAGGTAGAGAGGCAGGTAGGGAGGCAGGTAGGGAGGTAGGGAGGCAGGTAGGGAGGCAGGTAGGGAGGTAGAGAGGCAGGTAGGGAGGCAGGTAGGGAGGCAGGTAGGGAGGTAGGTAGGGAGGCAGGTAGGGAGGTAGATAAACAGGTAGGGAGGCAGGTAGGGAGGCAGGTAGGGAGGTAGGGAGGCAGGTAGGGAGGGAGGGAGGAAGGTAGGGAGGTAGGTAGGGAGGGAGGTAGGGAGGCAGGTAGGGAGTCAGGTAGGGAGGCAGGTAGGGAGGCAGATAGGGAGGTAGGTAGGGAGGCAGGTAGGGAGACAGGTATGGAGGCAGGTAGGGAGACAGGTATGGAGGCAGGTAGGGAGGCAGGTAGGGAGGTAGGTAGGGAGGCATGTTGGGAGGTAGGGAGGCAGGTTGGGAGGTAGGGAGGCAGGTTGGGAGGTAGGGAGGCAGGTAGGGAGGTAGGGAGGCAGGTAGGGAGGCAGGCAGGGAGGTAGGGAGGCAGGTAGGGGGGCAGGGAGGTACGGAGGCAGGTAGGGAGGCAGGCAGGCAGGGAGGTAGGGAGGCAGGTAGGGAGGCAGGCAGGGAGGTAGGGAGGCAGGTAGGGAGACAGGTAGGGGGGCAGGTAGGCAGGGAGGTACGGAGGCAGGTAGGGAGGCAGGCAGGCAGGGAGGTAGGGAGGCAGGTAGGGAGGCAGGCAGAGAGGTAGGGAGGCAGGTAGGGAGGCAGGCAGGGAGGTAGGTAGGGAGGCAGGTAGGGAGGTTGGGAGGCAGGCAGGGAGGAAGGGAGGCAGGTAGGGAGGTAGGTAGGGAGGCATGTTGGGAGGTAGGGAGGCAGGTTGGGAGGTAGGCAGGTTGGGAGGTAGGGAGGCAGGTAGGGAGGTAGGGATGCAGGTTCGGAGGTAGGGAGGGAGGTAGGGAGGCAGCCAGGGAGGCAGCCAGGGAGGTAGGGAGACAGGCAGGGAGGTAGGGAGGCAGGTAGGGGGGCACGCATGGAGGTAGGGAGGCAGGTAGTGAGGCAGGCAGGGAAGTAGGGAGGCAGGTAGTGAGGCAGGTAAGTAGGGAGGTAGGGAGGCAGGTAGGGAGGCAGGCAGGGAGGTAGGGAGGCAGGTTGGGAGGTAGGGAGGCAGGCAGGGAGGTAGGGAGGCAGGTAGTGGGGCAGGTAAGTAGGGAGGTAGGGAGGCAGGTAGGGAGGCAGGCAGGGAGGTAGGGAGGCAGGTTGGGAGGTAGGGAGGCAGGTTGGGAGGTAGGGAGGCAGGTTGGGAGGTAGGGAGGCAGGTAGGGAGGCAGCGAGGGAGGCAGGTAGGGAGGTAGGGAGACAGGCAGGGAGGTAGGGAGGCAGGTAGGGGGGCACGCATGGAGGCAGGGAGGCAGACAGGGAGGTAGGGAGGCAGGTAGGGAGGCAGGTAGGGAGGCAGGCAGGGAGGTAGGGAGGCAGGTAGGGAGGCAGGTTGGGAGGTAGGGAGGGAGGTAGGGAGGCAGGTAGGGAGGCAGGTAGGGAGGCAGGCAGGGAGGCAGGTAGGGAGGTAGGTAGGGAGGAAGGTAGGGAGGCATGTTGGGAGGTAGGGAGGCAGGTTGGGAGGTAGGGAGGCAGGTTGGGAGGAAGCGAGGCAGGTAGGGAGGCAGGTTGGGAGGTAGGGAGGCAGGTAGGGAGGCAGGCAGGGAGGTAGGGAGGCAGGTAGTGAGGCAGGTAAGTAGGGAGGTAGGGAGGCAGGCAGGGAGGTAGGGAGGCAGGTTGGGAGGTAGGGAGGCAGGTAGGGAGGTAGGGAGTCAGGTTGGGAGGTAGGGAGGGAGGTAGGGAGGCAGGTAGGGAGGCAGCCAGGGAGGCAGGTAGGGAGGTAGGGAGACAGGCAAAGAAATAAAGAAAACAAGTAAAACACACATAGAAAGCCAAGAAAGCAAAGAAAGCCAAGAAAGCAAGTAAGAAGGCAAGCAAGAAAGCCAAAGAAGGCAAGTAAGAAAGCAGAAGTAAGAAACAGAAACGGGAGGCCAGGGGCAGGTGGGAGGGGGTTTGGAGGCCAGGGCAGTTAGGAGTAGGGCAGATGGGGCGGGTGGGCGGCAGGCTGGCCAGTGGGCAGAGGGCGGGAGCATTGAAATGAAGGCTTAGGGTTACAGGTGGGAGGCGGGTTGGGACCAGGGCTGGTGGGGGCGGGTTGGGGTGGGAGAGCAGGTGGGATGGAGTGGCGAGTGAGAGGTAGGCAGGTAGGGGCAGAGTAGTAGGGTGGCAGGGAGTACCTGCAAAGGAGCAGAGTAGTGAGGCAGGCAGGGAGAGTGAGGAGGCAGGTGAGGGGCAGGTAGGGTAGTGAGAGGCATTATTCCAACTGAATAATGTTCAGTTGAAAGTGAATTGATGAGTGGGAGACTTCAATGAAGTGTCAGCCTGAGCTGGGAGGACTTCAGTAGTGTCAGCCTAGGCTGGGAGACTTCAGTAGTGTCAGCCTGAGCTGGGAGAGACTTCAGTAGTGTCAGCTGACTGGAGACTTCAGTGAGTGTCAGCCTGAGCTGGGAGACTTCAGTAGTGTCAGCCTGAGTAGAGAGACTCAGTAGTGTCAGCCTGGAGGCTGGAGGCTTCAGTGATGTCAGCCTGAGCTGGGAACTTCCAGTGAGTGTCAGCCTGGGCTGGGAGACTTCAGTAGTGTCCAGCCTGGGCTAGGAGACTTCAGTAGTGTCAGCCTGGGCCGGAGACGTCAGTAGTGTCAGCCTGAACTGGGGGCGAGTAGTGTCAGCGCAAGGCTGGGAGACTTCAGTAGTGTCAGCCTGAGCTGGGAGACTGGTAGTGTCAGCCTGAGCTGGGGGCTCAGTAGTGTCAGGCTTGGCTGGGAGACTTCAGTAGTGTCAGCCTGAGCTGGGAGACTTCAGTAGTGTCCCAGCCTGGGCTGGGAGACTTCAGTAGTGTCAGCCTGGGCTGGGAGACGTCATTAGTATCAGCCTGGGCTGGGAGACGTCAGTAGAGTGTCAGCCTGAGATGGGAGACTTCAGGCTGGTGTCAGCCTGAGCTGGGAGACTTCATTGAGTGTCAGCCTGAAGCTGGGGACTTCAGTAGTGTCCAGCCTGAGCTGGGAGACTTGGTAGTGTCAGCCTGAGCTGGGAGACTCAGTCGGTGTCAAGCCTGGGCACAGAGACTTCAGTCGTGTCAGCCTGAGCTAGGAACGCTGTGAGTGTCAGCCTGAAAGGCTGAGAGACTTCCAGTAGTGTCAGCCTGAGCTGAGACTTCAGTAGTGTCAGCCTGGGCTGAGAACTGGCTAGTGTCGGCTGGGCTGAGAGACTTCAGTCGTGTCAGCCTGAGCTGGGAGACTGTGAGTGTCAGTCTGAGCTGGGAGACTTCAGTAGTGTTGGCCTGAGCTGGGAGGCTTCAGTAGTGTCGGCTGGAGCTGGGAGACTTCAGTGAGTGTCAGCCTGGGCTGGGAGACTTCATTAGTGTCAGCCTGAGCTGGGAGACTTCAGTAGTGTCAGCTGAGCTAGGAGACTTCATTAGTGTCAGTCTGGGCTGGGAGACTTCAGTACTGTCAGTCTGAGCTGGGAAGACTTCAGTAGTGTCCCAGCTGGGCTGGGAGGCTTCAGTAGTGTCAGCCTGGGCTGGGAGACTTCAATGTGAAGTGTCAGCCTGAGCAGGAGACTTCATTAGTAAATGTCAGCCTGACTGGGAGACTTAATTAGTGTCAGCCTGGGCTGGGAGACTTCGTAGCTCAGCCTGAGCTGGGAGACTTCAGTAGTGTCAGCCTGAGCTGGGAGGACTTCAGTGAGTGTCAGCCTGAGCTAGGAGACTTTGAAGTAGTGTCAGCCTGAGCTGGGAGACTATTAGTGTTAACCCTGGGCTGGGAGACTTCAGTAGTATCAGCCTGAGCTGGGAGACCTTATTAGTGTCAGCCTGGGCTGGAGACTTCAGTAGTGTCAGCCTGGGCTGGGAGACTTCAGTAGTGTCAGCTGGGCTGGGAGCTTCAGTAGTGTCAGCCTGGTACAGGAGACTCAGTAGTGTCAGCCTGAGCTGGGAGACTGATGTCAGCCTGAGCTGGGAGACTTCAGTAGTGTCAGCCTGGGCTGGGGACTGTAGTGTCAGCCTGAGCTGGGAGGGCTTCTGTGGTGTCCAGGCTGAGCTGGGGAAGGACTTCCAGTAGTGTCAGCCTGAGCTGGGAGACTTCAGTAGTGTCAGCCTGAGCTGGGAAACTGTGAGTGTCCTTCTGGGCCTACACAGGAGACTCCAGTAGGTATCAGCCTGGGCTAGGAGACTTCAGTAGTGTCAGCCTGGGCTGGGGGCTTCAGTAGTGTCAGCCTGAGCTGGGAGACTTCAGTAGTGTCAGCCCACAGGCTTCCAGGGACTTCAGTAGTGTCAGCCTGAGCTGGGAGGCTTGTAGTGTCAGCCTGGGCTGAGGACTTCAGTAGTGTCAGCCTGGCTGGGAGACTTCAGTGGGTGTCAGCATGTTAAAGTCTCCCTGTGCATACGTCAGCACTGCATGCGTACGTCCACGCACACATCCACGTCCACACGCCCGCGTACACACATCTACACCTATTCGTACACCTGTCTACACACACGTCCACGGGGCCAGGAGTTATGACTCAACCCCTGCAACCACAATTAGGTGAGTACGTTCACGCACACGCGGACGTGTGTACAGTGTGCAGTTTCTTGAAGTCGCGTGTGTGCCCTGTAATGACTCCCGTGAGACCTTCTGGATAGTGTGGAGCATGGTAGTTTATAAGTGTAGTGTTGTGTAGTGTAGTGTAGAGTATGTGTAGTGTAGTGTGTAGTGTTGTGTAGTGTAGAGTATGTGTAGTGTAGTGTGTAGTGTTGTGTAGTGTAGTGTAGAGTATGTGTAGTGTGTAGTGCGGTATGTGTGAAATTAACAGCAATGAGTGTAGTGTGCTTAGTGTAGTGTGAGCGCGAAATTGTGAGTGTGTAGTGTAGTGTAGAGGATGTGTAGTGTAGTGTAGTGTGTAGTGTAGTGTAGTGTAGAGTATGTGTAGTGTAGTGTGTAGTGTGCAGTATGTGTAGAGTGTGTGTAATGTAGTGTAGTGTGTAGTGTAGTGTAGTGTAGTGTGAAGTGTTGTGTAGAGTGTGTGTTGGGTAGAGTATTGTGTTGCATGAAATTATTGTATTTAGGTAGAGTGTGTGTTGTGTGAAATTAGCCAGTGTTGTGTAGAGTGTGTGTTGTGTAGAGTGTGTGTTGTGTAGAGTGTGTGTTGTGTAGAGTGTATGTTGTGTAGAGTGTGTAGTGTAGAGTGTGTGTAATGTAGTGTAATGTGAGTGTAAAGTGTGTGTAGTGTAGTGTGTAGTGCAGAGTGTGTGTAGTGTAGTGTAGAGGATGTGTAGTGTAGTGTGTAGTGCAGAGTGTGTGTAGTGTAGTGTGTAGTGCAGAGTGTGTGTAGTGTAGTGTGTAGTGCAGAGTGTGTGTAGTGTAGTGTGTAGTGCAGAGTGTGTGTAGTGTGTAGTGCAGAGTGTGTGTAGTGTAATGTGCAGTAGAGTGTGTGTAGTGCAGAGTGTGTGTAGTGTAGTGTGTAGTGCAGAGTGTGTGTAGTGTAGTGTGTAGTGCAGAGTGTGTGTAGTGTAGTGTGTAGTGCAGAGTGTGTGTAGTGTAGTGTGTAGTGCAGAGTGTGTGTAGTGTAGTGTGTAGTGCAGAGTGTGTGTAGTGTAGTGTGTAGTGCAGAGTGTGTGTAGTGTAGTGTGTAGTGCAGAGTGTGTGTAGTGCAGAGTGTGTGTAGTGTAGTGTGTAGTGCAGAGTGTGTGTAGTGTAGTGTGTAGTGCAGAGTGTGTGTAGTGTAGTGTGTAGTGCAGAGTGTGTGTAGTGCAGAGTGTGTGTAGTGTAGTGTGTAGTGCAGAGTGTGTGTAGTGTAGTGTGTAGTGCAGAGTGTGTGTAGTGTAGTGTGTAGTGCAGAGTGTGTGTAGTGTAGTGTGTAGTGCAGAGTGTGTGTAGTGCAGAGTGTGTGTAGTGTAGTGTGTAGTGCAGAGTGTGTGTAGTGTAGTGTGTAGTGCAGAGTGTGTGTAGTGTAGTGTGTAGTGCAGAGTGTGTGTAGTGTAGTGTGTAGTGCAGAGTGTGTGTAGTGCAGAGTGTGTGTAGTGTAGTGTGTAGTGCAGAGTGTGTGTAGTGTAGTGTGTAGTGCAGAGTGTGTGTAGTGCAGAGTGTGTGTAGTGTAGTGTGTAGTGCAGAGTGTGTGTAGTGTAGTGTGTAGTGCAGAGTGTGTGTAGTGTAGTGTGTAGTGCAGAGTGTGTGTAGTGCAGAGTGTGTGTAGTGTAGTGTGTAGTGCAGAGTGTGTGTAGTGTAGTGTGTAGTGCAGAGTGTGTGTAGTGCAGAGTGTGTGTAGTGCAGAGTGTGTGTAGTGCAGAGTGTGTGTAGTGCAGAGTGTGTGTAGTGCAGAGTGTGTGTAGTGCAGAGTGTGTGTAGTGCAGAGTGTGTGTAGTGTAGTGTGTAGTGCAGAGTGTGTGTAGTGTAGTGTGTAGTGCAGAGTGTGTGTAGTGCAGAGTGTGTGTAGTGCAGAGTGTGTGTAGTGCAGAGTGTGTGTAGTGTAGTGTGTAGTGCAGAGTGTGTGTAGTGTAGTGTGTAGTGCAGAGTGTGTGTAGTGTAGTGTGTAGTGCAGAGTGTGTGTAGTGTAGTGTGTAGTGCAGAGTGTGTGTAGTGTAGTGTGTAGTGCAGAGTGTGTGTAGTGCAGAGTGTGTGTAGTGTAGTGTGTAGTGCAGAGTGTGTGTAGTGTAGTGTGTAGTGCAGAGTGTGTGTAGTGTAGTGTGTAGTGCAGAGTGTGTGTAGTGTAGTGTGTAGTGCAGAGTGTGTGTAGTGTAGTGTGTAGTGCAGAGTGTGTGTAGTGTAGTGTGTAGTGCAGAGTGTGTGTAGTGTAGTGTGTAGTGCAGAGTGTGTGTAGTGCAGAGTGTGTGTAGTGTAGTGTGTAGTGCAGAGTGTGTGTAGTGTAGTGTGTAGTGCAGAGTGTGTGTAGTGCAGAGTGTGTGTAGTGTAGTGTGTAGTGCAGAGTGTGTGTAGTGTAGTGTGTAGTGCAGAGTGTGTGTAGTGTAGTGTGTAGTGCAGAGTGTGTGTAGTGTAGTGTGTAGTGCAGAGTGTGTGTAGTGCAGAGTGTGTGTAGTGTAGTGTGTAGTGCAGAGTGTGTGTAGTGTAGTGTGTAGTGCAGAGTGTGTGTAGTGCAGAGTGTGTGTAGTGCAGAGTGTGTGTAGTGCAGAGTGTGTGTAGTGCAGAGTGTGTGTAGTGCAGAGTGTGTGTAGTGCAGAGTGTGTGTAGTGCAGAGTGTGTGTAGTGCAGAGTGTGTGTAGTGCAGAGTGTGTGTAGTGTAGTGTGTAGTGCAGAGTGTGTGTAGTGTAGTGTGTAGTGCAGAGTGTGTGTAGTGTAGTGTGTAGTGCAGAGTGTGTGTAGTGTAGTGTGTAGTGCAGAGTGTGTGTAGTGTAGTGTGTAGTGCAGAGTGTGTGTAGTGTAGTGTGTAGTGCAGAGTGTGTGTAGTGTAGTGTGTAGTGCAGAGTGTGTGTAGTGTAGTGTGTAGTGCAGAGTGTGTGTAGTGTAGTGTGTAGTGCAGAGTGTGTGTAGTGTAGTGTGTAGTGCAGAGTGTGTGTCGTGAAGAGTGTGTGTTGTGTATTGTGTAGTGCAGAGTGTGTGTAGTGTAGTGTGTAGTGCAGAGTGTGTGTAGTGTAGTGTGTAGTGCTGAGTGTGTGTAGTGGAGTGTGTAGTGCAGTGTGTGTGTAGTGCAGAGTGTGTGTAGTGTAGTGTGTAGTGCAGAGTGTGTGTAGTGTAGTGTGTAGTGCAGAGTGTGTGTAGTGCAGAGTGTGTGTAGTGTAGTGTGTAGTGCAGAGTGTGTGTAGTGTAGTGTGTAGTGCAGAGTGTGTGTAGTGTAGTGTGTAGTGCAGAGTGTGTGTAGTGTAGTGTGTAGTGCAGAGTGTGTGTAGTGCAGAGTGTGTGTAGTGTAGTGTGTAGTGCAGAGTGTGTGTAGTGTAGTGTGTAGTGCAGAGTGTGTGTAGTGTAGTGTGTAGTGCAGAGTGTGTGTAGTGCAGAGTGTGTGTAGTGTAGTGTGTAGTGCAGAGTGTGTGTAGTGTAGTGTGTAGTGCAGAGTGTGTGTAGTGTAGTGTGTAGTGCAGAGTGTGTGTAGTGTAGTGTGTAGTGCAGAGTGTGTGTAGTGTAGTGTGTAGTGCAGAGTGTGTGTAGTGCAGAGTGTGTGTAGTGTAGTGTGTAGTGCAGAGTGTGTGTAGTGTAGTGTGTAGTGCAGAGTGTGTGTAGTGCAGAGTGTGTGTAGTGTAGTGTGTAGTGCAGAGTGTGTGTAGTGTAGTGTGTAGTGCAGAGTGTGTGTAGTGTAGTGTGTAGTGCAGAGTGCGTGTAGTGTAGTGTGTAGTGCAGAGTGTGTGTAGTGTAATGTGCAGTAGAGTGTGTGGAGTAAAGTCTTGCTGATACACAACACATACACTAAGTACCTGGTGGAGATAAAGACCATACACAGTTTCAGGACTGGGTATAAACTGCACCTATATAAGCCCTCAGTGTTAATAGATGGGCGAAAAGTACCCTTGATCAGTGTTAAATGATGGACGAGAAGTGCACTTGATCAGTGTTAAATGATGGGCGAAAGTGCACTTGATCAGTGTTAAGTGATGGGCGAAAAGTGCACTTGATCAGTGTTAAATGATGGACGAGAAGTGCACTTGATCAGTGTTAAGAGTTGGGCGAAAGTGCACTTGATCATTGTTAAGTGATGGGCGAAAAGTGCACTTGATCAGTGTTAAGAGATGGGCGAAAGTGCACTTGATCAGTGTTAAGTGATGGGCGAAAAGTGCCCTTGATCAATGTTAAATGATGGGCGAAAAGTGCACTTGATCAGTGTCAAGTGATGGGCGAAAAGTGCACTTGATCAGTGTTAAGAGATGGGCGAAAGTGCACTTGATCAGTGTTAAGAGATGGGCGAAAGTGCACTTGATCAGTGTTAAATGATGGGCGAAAAGTGCCCAAGTACCTACACTTTATTGATTTTTATTTATGTATGTTATCGTGACTTCAGGATTGATGTCTTGTATATGTTCTTCAGTAAGGTGTTCTTAAGTGTTCTTCAGTAAGGTGTTCTTAAGTGTTCTTCAGTAAGGTGTTCTTAAGTGTTCTTCAGTAAGGTGTTCTTAAGTGTTCTTCAGTAAGGTGTTCTTAAGTGTTCTTCAGTAAGGTGTTCTTAAGTGTTCTTCAGTAAGGTGTTCTTAAGTGTTCTTCAGTAAGGTGTTCTTAAGTGTTCTTCAGTAAGGTGTTCTTAAGTGTTCTTCAGTAAGGTGTTCTTAAGTGTTCTTCAGTAAGGTGTTCTTAAGTGTTCTTCAGTAAGGTGTTCTTAAGTGTTCTTCAGTAAGGTGTTCTTAAGTGTTCTTCAGTAAGGTGTTCTTAAGTGTTCTTCAGTAAGGTGTTCTTCAGTAAGTTGTTCTTCAGTAAGGTGTTCTTCAGTAAGGTGTTCTTCAGAAAGTTGTTCTTCAGTAATTTGTTCTTCAGTAAGGTGTTCTTCAGTAAGTTGTTCTTCAGTAAGGTGTTCTTCAGTAAGGTGTTCTTCAGTAATTTGTTCTTCAGTAAGGTGTTCTTCAGTAAGTTGTTCTTCAGTAAGGTGTTCTTCAGTAAGTTGTTCTTCAGTAAGGTGTTCTTCAGTAAGGTGTTCTTCAGTAAGTTGTTCTTCAGTAAGGTGTTCTTCAGTAAGTTGTTCTTCAGTAAGGTGTTCTTCAGTAAGGTGTTCTTCAGTAAGTTGTTCTTCAGTAAGGTGTTCTTCAGTAAGGTGTTCTTCAGTAATTTGTTCTTCAGTAAGGTGTTCTTCAGTAATTTGTTCTTCAGTAAGGTGTTCTTCAGTAAGTTCTTCAGTAAGTTGTTCTTCAGTAAGTTGTTCTTCAGTAAGGTGTTCTTCAGTAAGGTGTTCTTCAGAAAGTTGTTCTTCAGTAATTTGTTCTTCAGTAAGGTGTTCTTCAGTAAGTTGTTCTTCAGTAAGGTGTTCTTCAGTAAGGTGTTCTTCAGTTCTTCAGTAAAGTAAGTTGTTCTTCAGTAAGGTTTGTAAGGTCTTCAGTAAGGTGTTCTTCAGTAAGTTGTTCTTCAGTAAGGTGTTCTTCAGTAAGGTGTTCTTCAGTAATTTGTTCTTCAGTAAGGTGTTCTTCAGTAAGTTGTTCTTCAGTAAGGTGTTCTTCAGTAAGTTGTTCTTCAGTAAGGTGTTCTTCAGTAAGGTGTTCTTCAGTAAGTTGTTCTTCAGTAAGGTGTTCTTCAGTAAGGTGTTCGTCAGTAATTTGTTCTTCAGTAAGGTGTTCTTCAGTAATTTGTTCTTCAGTAAGGTGTTCTTCAGTAAGTTCTTCAGTAAGTTGTTCTTCAGTAAGTTGTTCTTCAGTAAGGTGTTCTTCAGTAAGGTGTTCTTCAGAAAGTTGTTCTTCAGTAATTTGTTCTTCAGTAAGGTGTTCTTCAGTAAGTTCTTCAGTAAGGTGTTCTTCAGTAAGGTGTTCTTCAGTAATTTGTTCTTCAGTAAGGTGTTCTTCAGTAAGTTGTTCTTCAGTAAGGTGTTCTTCAGTTATCGTAAGGGTTCTTAAATGGAGATATCGTAGGTTGAAAGTAGACACACTTGTAGGATGGTAAATATATTGTCAGACTGAGATGAGAGATGGAGCCACAGTTACCTAGCCTGTTTACGTTTTGTAGGTCTGCCGCCGAGTGAGGGCGGGACAAAGGGATCACTGCCCATGTGTATGCCCATGACGTCACTCCAAGCCAAAGGCCTACGAGGGATCTCGTGTCTAAAGCACATGGAGGATACTAATATGCTATGCTATATAATACAGGGAATACAGGGATCAGCAACTATGCTGACAGCTCGGTCATGTTACGTATGTCGTCCCGACATACACTACTATCTATAGGCTGAACAGGCAGGCGGATCTGGGCTGATTCTATACAATAACAAATTCATATATATCTTAGAACTAATGGATGGTATCATAATGGACATTACATAGAGGGTGTTAACATAATGCATTACAAACTATAAGAACAATTCATTATACAATATGGATGGAATTGATCGATCGATCTGTATTCATGCACTCTACGGATTCTGAGGAAGAATAAATATATACAAAGAAGTGTTTAACAGAAAGGCAGATTCGGTGCACACAAATCTAGACTGTTAATTCTCAGAATACGGAGGGAACGTGAACACGAAAATTTCTGACAAACTGATCAGCTAATAATAAACACACAGTTGACACTTTCATTCATCTCGGACATCTAATTATACAGACTATGTACATTTAAACCCAATTCTGCGAGGGTAAGGTTTACATATGCAGAATGGTTATCATCTCTGGGAGGATCGAATTCCTCTGCAATGGCCAACACATGCCTTGACTGAGAGAGATTTGAAGGAATATCTACAAAAGATACTTGCGGGTTTCTCATTACTTGTCGAGTACGCAAGGAGTAACGACATTCAGGTTGAGTATCTGACTGAGTATCTGAGATAGAGAGTACAGGATCAGGAGGATTGTCAGAATCTGTCACATTAGTCTGGGTAGCAATATCCTCAACATCGCATACTAATTTCATATGATCTAAATGCGATTCTTTGTATTTGCCAGTACTAATTTCTCTAACCTTATACTTATTTCCAGTGATATGTTCAACTACTCGATAAGGTCCGACAAACTTTTGATCAAGCTTTGGCATTGCAGACGTTTTGTTAAAGTTAATCAGCATAACTCTCGAACCTACTTTGATTTTAGATGGCTTTGCTCGAGTGTTTGCGACTCTTGTAAATTCTGCTGTTGATTTATGAAGTGTTTCACGGATTCTTCTAAAAACACTTTGAGCTAAGCTGGTACGAGTTGCTACGAAATCATCAGGGTTGTAATTAGGTTTCGGAGTAGAATATAACAACTCATAGGGTAAACGCTTGTCTACACCATACAATGCATAATGTGGAGTATCACCTATGGAAGCATTGTAAGCAGAATTTATGGCACACTGGACATCTGGTATAACTTCATCCCAAGTTTCACTATTGGGGTTGATAGTGGCTCTCAGAACATCAAGTACTTTCTTATTTGTTCTTTCGGCTAACCCATTGCTGGCAGGATGATGAGGAACAATGGTGGATTTAGAGATCTTGTATAAAGTACACAAATTTTCAAGAACCTCATTACAGAATTCACCTCCATTATCTGTTACTAAGGACTTTGGGGTGGTATGCCTGCAGATAATGCGTTCTTTAAACGCTTTAGCTACTGTCTCTGCAGTCTTATCTGCAATAGGAACTAGCTCACAATATCTGGTGAAATGGTCTACCATAACACACAGATGTTTGTTGCCTTGGAGGGAACATTTAAAATTAGTTAACAAATCAAGGGCAACTCTTTCCCACGGTTCGCTAGTGGTTGGGTACACTTGGATTGGGTTAGGACCATTGACATTTCCTTTATGCTGCATACAGACACTACATTTCTTAACATACTCGGAAATGTCAGTTGCCATACGTGGCCAAAAGTATTTCATTCTGGCTTGTTTCACCGAACGATCCATACCAGGGTGTGCAACACCTGGTGCATCATGAACTAGCTGTAGAGCTACGTTCACTAGTGACTGTGGAATTACTAACTGGTAAACTCTTCTGCTTGGAGTACCCAACTCGGCTGTTCGATACAGTAATTCCTGACTCATTACAAAGTCACTAATGGGTGCTGGTGGCTTTACAGTAAGAATGGGATCTTCCTGGAGAAGGAATCGAATCACACCAGACCACATGGGATCTATTCTTTGTGCAGTTTTGACATCCTCGACAGTAAATGGAGGATCTGCAGTAACTACACTAACGTGTCGCGATAAAGCATCTGCGACTACATTTGACTTGCCAGGTAAATGTTCAAAAGTGGGATTGAACTCTTGGATAGTCAAGGACCATCTGGCTAACCTTCCAGTAGGCTGTTTGTTCTGGAATAAAGGTATCAGTGGCGCATGATCTGTCAAGACATGAACAGGGTACTGGTAAATGATGTCTCGGAAGTGCTTTAAAGACCATACTATTGCTAAAGCTTCTTGCTCCGTTACTGTATAATTACGTTCAGCCTTCGTAAGGACTCGGCTAGCAAATGCAACTGCGTTGTACTTGCTATCAGTCTTCTGAGCTAGTACGGCACCTATGCCAATGGAACTAGCATCAGTTGTCAGATAGAAGGGCTTAGAAAAATCTGGGAATTTCAAAATGGGAGCAGATGTTAGCTTTTCTTTTAGAGTTTGGAATGCTGTTTCTTGACGGAAGGTCCAACTAAAAGGAGCATCTTTCTTAAGCAACTCAGTTAGAGGAGCAGCTATGGAAGAAAAATTAGCAATGAAAGATCTATAAAAACCTGCTAAGCCCACAAAGGATCTTACGGCATCAGCGGTTTTGGGAGTTGGAAAATTTAATACTGCTGTTACTTTACTTTGGTCAGTCGTAACCCCTCTAGGAGTGACTACGTGACCAAGAAACTTAATTTCTGATCTGAAAAATTGGCATTTAGACAGTTTGATCTTTAAATTTGCTTCTTCAAGCTTTCCAAGTACTGTATCAAGTCTTTTCAGATGTGTGTCCACGTCTTCGGACATGACGATTACGTCGTCTAAGTACACCATAAGTGCTTTACCTATCAGACCTCTAAAGATATTGGTCATGAGTCTAGAGAACGTGATAGGAGACGATCGTAATCCAAACGCCATACGGAGGAAATGATAATGACCTGTGGGAGTGGAGAAAGCTGTTAACTCTTGGCTGTCCTCGTGAAGAGGGACTTGCCAAAACCCTTGTAACAAGTCTAGGGTCGAGAAGACTTTGTTATCTCCGATATTGCGTAAAAGGTCACCTAGTACAGGAAGTGGGAAACGATCTGGAATGGTTTTCGCGTTTAACTTCCTAAAGTCAATCACCGGGCGCCAAGTGCCATCCTTCTTAGGCACTAGGATCAAGGGCGCATTCCAGGGTGAATTGCTATGTGCAATAACTCCATCATTGAGCATTTGATTGATCAGTTCCTCTGCGACAGCAACTTGTGAATGAGGCATTCTGTACGCAGGTATGTAAATAGGTCTAGTACCAGGTTCAAGTGGAATACGATGGGACAATAAGTTCGTTATACCCATCTTCTCACCTGGTAAGGCAATAGCTTTACGACGTTTGTTCAACAGAGTCAACAAACGCTTGACTTCGTCTGGGAAGTCAGTAGGAGCTAAGTCTTTCTCCTCAACTGGTGAAACAGATTGATCCGGAGAAGTGGATGAGGTCTCCCCGGTAGAAATAGCACCGACCCACTGGTCAGGTGACACGTCATCCTGTACTTGAACAGGGTAAGGATAGTGAACTAGGTCAACGAGGTTGGTATTTGCTCTGAGACGAGCACTGTGACCCAAAGTGTTAGCAAGGAGTAAATGGATCTTACTGTCTCTTACAATGTGTAAGGAAGGTTCAACAAATAAACCTTTGACCTTGCAGGAATCACTGTCAACTAGGACGGTATCACCATCTGGAACATTAGGAACAACAACAGACACTCTAGTGAGAGCACTAGCCGCAACAGAGACGTCTTTCTGCAAACGGCATGTGACATCAACAAGAGATGGCATTACTAGTTCCAAGTAATCGTTTTCTGACAAGGCATCCCCTGTGGAGAAACTACTACTCGAACTAGCAGTCATTGCAGGGATAGGCTGTGCACTCAAGGCAGTCTGAGTGTCCTCGGACACTTGAGGCAACGGAACACTATCCTGCAAGTCTGAAGGTATAGGTGGAACACTAATGGGAGTGACAGAATTACCAGTGCCTGACCGCTTGGGTACGCTACTGGAAATTGCATTGGCTTGTAAGGACTTAATGCGTACATCATACTCTGCAGCAGTATGACAGATTTCTGATCCAAGCTGGTAACCCCAGAATGGAACGATTAAGTCATCTATTTGGGCATGCCATCGGTACGGGTCGAGCACAATGCGTAAGTCTCGCATGGAAGCAAATCCCAGAAGAAGGTCACCAGGGAAAGCAATCTGGTCGACAACAAGAAAAACAGCAGTAAAGTCTCTGCCTTGGATAGTAAAGGTGAGTGAAGTCTGACCTCGGACTCGCAGAAGAGAACCAGCTACTCCACCAAGGAAGGTTACAGTAGTTGGTTCAACGAGGAGGATACGTCGTAACCGCTTCTCTTTAAACAAGCTAGACCTAATGATATTAACTTGCGCACCAGAGTCCATGAACACATGAACGGGTGCATTATGGACAGAAGCTTGTACTAATGGACCAATCGTTGCATTAGAACTCATATGCAAACAGGAAGTTGAGTTATCATCGGATAAAGCATCTTCTACTTCATCCCCAAATTCCTCTACGTCAGAGACGTGTGAAGCCACATCATCAGCAGGATTGTCATTCTCGAGACTGCTTAAGGCTTCAAAGGAATTGTGAACGGGGATGGCGTACTCATTATCACTTACCGTCACCATTGGGCGGTTTGACTGGGGCGCTCTAATTCCCCCGAATTGGAAGAATGAGCCTGGTTCTGATTAGACTGTGAACCACGACGTCTGTTTCCTCTCCTGGCTCTGCGGTTGGAACGGCCATGGAAAGATCTAGAGTACCGCATATTGTAGAGCGCATTGCACTCAGATGTATCATGTCCATGAATTCTATGATGAGTACAGTAGGGAAGATCTGACTGGTACTCATCATCAGTACGACGCTTCTTAGGGTAACTGGCATAACAATTACTAGCGATATGGCCACGGAAACCACAATTGTAGCAAATTATTTGACTGTGGTTACTGTACGTACTATGGGTGTTACGGGAATGATAGCTCTTAACACTTGCTTTGGATGATGAGCGTGAGTGATTGCGGTTGGGAGGTTTGGTAGTAGCACAAACTAAAGGAGGTACAGGATTGGACAAGGTGTTTGGCATAGACCTACGATAAGGGAAGGATCCCTCGGGACACAAATTTCGTACATGGATTAGAGCTTTAAGCGGTCCCATATTAGCATCTAGCGGACTTGAATTGTACACATACTTAGATGTCGGTGGCATTAGTTGTTTAACGACTCCAAAGGCAGCTAATCTGGCAAACCCATCAAGGGCTGGTTTATCACTATCGTTAAGATATCTTGAATTTCGGCCTGCTTTAACAAATGAGGACATTAGGTTATTGAGACGAAGAGCAAACTCCTCTAATGACTCTTCTGGTCTCGGGGCTGTGCAAACTAATTCTTTGAGAACAACGAACGGATCGGTTTCTCGCACTGGTTCAAGATAATTGCGAATTAACTGTTCATAATCTTGCCACCTGGTCAGATCTTGGAAGTCCTTCATACGAATTAATTTAAATACATTTGAGGCAGCTGAAGAACGGGCTAGACTCTCCTTTCCGATACTTATTAAAAGACTCTCAGAAGGGGGACCATCAACTGAAGCGTCAGCTCTGGCTCTAACTGCAGTAAACCAACCTTCAAGGTTGTCTGGATCACCATTGAATAATGGCATAGCATCATACGGATCACGAGTGAAGTTACGCAGGCCAGAAGTCTGAGTATGTCTATCGTTTGATACGGAGTTACTCGAATTTTGGGCTGACACATTAATGGTTGTACTAGCAGCAAGTGCTGAGGCATCGCTAGAGAAAACTTGAGACATGTTTGCCAAAATGTAAAAACTAGAATTTAGAGAACAAAGAAAATGATAACTGAGGAACACACAACACAGTGAACTTAAATGGAAGAAAATGCTTAACTATTCTGCATAAGTAATTAAAAATTGACAAGTTACACAGTAAGCAAAGAACTCACACAAGAATAATATGCAACTTAACAAACACTGAAAATCAAGAGAACTTTTACTTTGCTCAAATCTAATATTCTCAACTTTTACTTTAAATTGAATAAATGGCACAGTGAGTTTTCTTTACTTTCAATGCAACAAGGAAATACACAATAAAATGATAAAATGGACTCAATAAACTTGTGCAAAAATTAAAACAAACACACAATTCACTGAAATTAAAAAAAAATAAAATGACAGACAGAATAAAATACTATGCACAGAACAGAGCATAAGAAACTGCACTGTAATAAACTGTATTGCACAACACTGCATAAAATTTTCTGCAAGAAAAACTTTAATAGCAACACAATATTTGCACAAGAATTATTGCAAAATGAGTCTATGTGCAATAATAAAAATTATAACACACAAGAAAAGAAATATATCAAGGAATGAACACTTTAACTCTTAACTGCACTTAAACAACAAGCAAAAGAACAATTTACTTTAAAAGGAGAACTTAAAAATTGCACTAAGAGTGAATTTGTTCAATAAAATATGAAAAAAAATAATAGGTGCAAAAAAAAACACACAACAAAAAGAAATACAACACTTACAGAGATGCAGGACACAAATCAACATAAACACAGTACTAGAATTTTCTTGCAATGAAACTTGATGTGTTAAAAATTCAGTAAAAATTTTATTTCTTGCTTGGTCTTTTAAAAAATGGCACTATTGTCTGTGGAAATAAGACAAATTAGACACTGGCTAAATGGAAAGAATATGAACACAAGAATGTTCAACACACAGGGAACAAAACAAAAATACACAAATGCTAGGAAGAAAAATATAACAGACAACACTGAGTTGTGATGCAGAATATGAGGTGAAAAATTTACTGAAATACTTCACTGGAATACTGAGAACACAAAGGTAATTCTGAAGTGTTAAACACAAGTTCTATATTGCTCATATGTTGCACACACAACAAAGGAAAAACACTCAGTACTTACTTCAAGTGTATAAAAAGATACACAACACAACAGATATAAAATAATGCACGAAAATTAACACTGAATTAAGGAGATTAAAAGAAATGAATGCAATCAGTACATGATAAACACTGAGTCTGATCAAGAGTCACTGAATGTCACTAAGAGAAAAATTCACTGGGAACACAAAAGAAATGTCTCAACACTCGCAAATGTCTCTAAAAAAAAAATATTATAGCTGTAACACTTGAAAAAAATGAGATTGATGGATTGTTTATATCGTCTTGCTGCTGTCCTCTGCACAGATGATCGTAGAATTGCGCTTAAATCGGCGAGAGACAACACACAGGAGGCTTTATAAAGATGGCGCGAACACACTCTAGCTCTTGACCCCCTATGTGGTCCTTAAAATATGGTGCTACAACCCTTAGCAATGCACCAAAACACTGATGAGGTAGGTGAGTTGTAATGGCCGACTGTAGTTGGGTTTGTGGGTAATGGCTGAGCGAGGCGTCTGAGACCGGCAATGGTGCGACACACGTGATCGTGAGTGGCTGGGCTTATGGGTTGAACGTCGTAAGCCTCACTGAGAAAACCCACACTGCCGCGAAGATAATTCTAAGCCGGCTGGCTTAGAAGAAACCCACGAAATACTACAACACCACAAGGATGACAAGGAGCACTCAGAATGCTTGGAACTTGAATCACAAGCGATGAAGGCTACTCATGTGGCTTGCTTGAGTACTGGGGTAAGACACCTGGGTTAGTTGCTAGCTGGCTTATCTTAACCCTTCACACAGAATAGCTTGATAACTTCACACGATGAGCACAGCAGGGGTGGAAGCTGGCTTGGCAGGCAAAATAATTGGATGGAGTAGGCTAGGCTGGACTGGACTCGGGTGTTCTGACTCCCCCACCACAGACTGGAAGCTGGCTTATTTTGCAAACTCGGGTCAACCCCTCGGGAGTAATGCAAAAAAGCAGGAAACACTAATACAAAGAGACTGACCAGTGAATAATGTAGAAGCTGGTAGAGTAGCTGGCTTGAGGTAGCTGGATGGGGTGAACCTCGGTAGGCCTACTGGTAACACGAAATGGCCGTCTTGTTGGTCGACAATTTTATCTCCAGAAATCGCTGTAATCGTCAGAATTACAGGCTCACCGCTGTCACCATTTATCGTAAGGGTTCTTAAATGGAGATATCGTAGGTTGAAAGTAGACACACTTGTAGGATGGTAAATATATTGTCAGACTGAGATGAGAGATGGAGCCACAGTTACCTAGCCTGTTTACTTTTTGTAGGTCTGCCGCCGAGTGAGGGCGGGACAAAGGGATCACTGCCCATGTGTATGCCCATGACGTCACTCCAAGCCAAAGGCCTACGAGGGATCTCGTGTCTAAAGCACATGGAGGATACTAATATGCTATGCTATATAATACAGGGAATACAGGGATCAGCAACTATGCTGACACAGTAAGTTGTTCTTCAGTAAGGTGTTCTTCAGTAAGGTGTTCTTCAGTAAGTTGTTCTTCAGTAAGGTGTTCTTCAGTAAGGTGTTCTTCAGTAATTTGTTCTTCAGTAAGGTGTTCTTCAGTAATTTGTTCTTCAGTAAGTTCTTCAGTAAGTTGTTCTTCAGTAAGTTGTTCTTCAGTAAGTTGTTCTTCAATAAGTTGTTCTTCAAAAAGCTGTTCTTTAAGAAGATTGGTCTTTTCGTCTCTGTATCGTCTGTCTTTACTGCCTGATTACTTCCCTGAGAGGTGGGACCAGGAACTATCACCCAACCTCTGCAAAGACAACAAGGTTAGTACAGGTACTGATAATAACTGTACTGGGTCGCTTGTAGGGATATTGGATTAAGTAGGATGGAGTTCCTCATCCCTTCCTTTGAATCGTACCTAATTACCTCCATTGTGATAAATTAGACACATGTGCAACTCTTGGGTATCTTTATTGAGGAAATGTTTCGAAACGTTTCCTCAATAAAGATACCCAAGAGTTGCACATGTGTCTAATTTATCAGTGTGTCGGTTCTGTGAACCATTCATCTACCTCCACTGTCCTTAGTTTTCAACGCCCTCCATCTACCTCCACTGTCCTTAGTTTTCAACGCCCTCCATCTACCTCCACTGTCCTTAGTTTTCAACGCCCTCCATCTACCTCCACTGTCCTTAGTTTTCAACGCCCTGCATCTACCTCCACTGTCCTTAGTTTTCAACGCCCTCCATCTACTTCCACTGTCCTTAGTTTTCAACGCCCTGCATCTACCTCCACTGTCCTTAGTTTTCAACGCCCTCCATCTACCTCCACTGTCCTTAGTTTTCAACGCCCTCCTCCGTGGTTAAGGGGATTTACTAACACTCCTCTGGCTGTCTTCAGGAGAGAACTGGACAAGTTTCTCAAGTTTCTGACCAGCCAGGCTGTGGTTCGTACGATGGAGTGCATGTAACCACCAGTGACTGCCTTGTTGATCATGCTTTGATCACTCCCAGGAAGCGTGGTCTGGGACCGGGCCGCGGTGGCATTAACCCGAGAAAACATACTTGTGTGAGCAGTGAAGGTCCCCTGTACATTCTCCAGATCTGCAATGTCACATGCCTTAAAGAACAAGGCACAATATCGTGATTGGAACATTACACATATAACCCGGACATTGGAGAGAGAGAGAAGGTTATGTCAACGTTTCGGTCTGACTTGAATCATTTACAAGTCACACTAACACAAGAAGGGGCTGTTAGTGTACACCAGTGTCCAAGCCTAGAGCGAACAAGCGACTAAAAATTATCACCACTGGCTTGGCATCTCTTATTTTGAAGGTTCTCGTTATCCAATCAATCAATACATATATTTGGGACTAATCTCTCTAGAATTTTGACAAATTGAACCAACCCGTTCCTGACGAGGCTGGCTGTGGTTCATACAGTGAACTACAAGCATCAAGTACCTCTGCCATTTTGAAGGACTTTACTAACTACGAGGCCTGGTCAGAGACCGGACCTCGGCATACACTGTATACAAAAGTCAAGAAGATAGTCAAATAGAAGGAATGGAACACGTGAAAGACTTGGGAATATTTATGTCAGCTGACCTTCCTTTCAAAGAACACAAAACAAAGGTCATGACAGCCAGGGAAATTACGGGGTGGGTAATGAGGACCTTCAAAACAAGGGAAATAATGCCAGATCGTTTGTGCTTAGTGTTGACGACCCTGTTCAAGGCAAGAGAAATCTCAGCTTGAGCAAATACAGAGATCGTTTACGGCCCACATACGGCTAATAAAACCTTTAAATTACTGCGGAAAGTCTTTAAAGTCTTAGATATGTACTCACTGGATCAGAAGAGAGAGAGATACATGATAATATATACCTGGAAAGTACTCGAGGGCTTGGTCCCAAATCTGCACACTGCCATAACAACTTACTGAAGTGAAAGATATGGAAGGAAATGCAGAATAAACCCAGTGAAAAGTAGGGGTGCGGCGGGCACGATAAAGGAACACTGTATCAACATCCGTGGCCTCAGATTATTCAACATCTTACCAGAAGATATCAGAAACACTGCTGGAACAAGTGTAGAAGTCTTCAAGAGGAAACTGGACAAGTATCTTCACCAGGTGCCAGATCAACCAGGCTGTGATGGATATGTGGGGCAGCGGACCACCAGCAGCAACAGCCTGGTTGACCAGGCTAGCGCCAGACGAGCCTCACCCATGGCCGGGCTACGGGAGTAGTAGAACTCTGGAAACCCAGCGAAGGTATATCAGTAGTCCCTAAAACTAAGAATATAACCAGGAAATAAGGACTGAACCGACACTAGCATTATTAAGATAAGCTTTAACCTATAATTATTATAACCTATAATTATTATAATGATTATGACCAATTATAATTTTGATATTAAAAGTTATAGCTGTTGGTGTACTTGTTGTAATTGTCTCGCGTGGATTATACTTGTGTCGACGGCTGGATTATACTTGTGTTGGCGGCTGGATTATACTTGTGTTGGCGGCTGGATTATACTTGTGTTGGCGGCTGGATTATACTTGTGTTGGCGGCTGGATTATACTTGTGTTGGCGGCTGGATTATACTTGTGTTGACGGCTGGATTATACTTGTGTCGACGGCTGGATTATACTTGTGTTGGCGGCTGGATTATACTTGTGTTGACGGCTGGATTATACTTGTGTTGACGGCTGGATTATACTTGTATCGACGGCTGGATTATACTTGTGTTGACGGCTGGATTATACTTGTGTTGGCGGCTGGATTATACTTGTGTTGACGGCTGGATTATACTTGTGTTGGCGGCTGGATTATACTTGTGTTGACGGCTGGATTATACTTGTGTTGACGGCTGGATTATACTTGTGTCGACGGCTGGATTATACTTGTATCGACGGCTGGATTATACTTGTGTTGACGGCTGGATTATACTTGTGTCGACGGCTGGATTATACTTGTATCGACGGCTGGATTATACTTGTGTCGACTGGATTATACTTGTGTCGACTGGATTAGTATTTGAGACTTGTATTTATATAAGTGTACTCACCTAATTGTGGTTGCAGAGGTCGAATCTTAGCTCCTGTGGTGGATTATTATGTTACAGAGGAAGGAAGGCTTGTGGCCATAGTGTGGGTGTTATAACGTAGCTTCGTAAGTTATGACTGTGTAATTATTGCCGGTTACGACGCTGTAGGCTGGCAGTGGTACCAGCTGTGGTGGTGGGGGTGGTGTTGTGGTGGTGGGGGAGTAGTGGTGGTGATGGGGGAGTGGTGGTGGTGGTGAAGATGATGTAGATGAGGCAACACACACACACACACACACACACACACACACACACACACACACACACACACACACACACACACACACACACACACACACACACACACACACACACACACACGAGGCGGGGCCAGGAGCTGTGACTCGACCTCTGCAACCACAAACCTGTAAGTATAAATAGGTAAGTGCACACAGACACACAGCCCCTCGTAGTTGCTGGCGTGATCAACCAGGCTGTTACTGCTGACTTGAGGAACTCGTCCAGTTCCCCTTTAAGACAAGCAGAGCTCTGTACGTCTCTGAGGTGAGTCAAGTCAGTGGAATGTTTATAATGTTGGTTGGGCATGCTGCCCTTCTCACTGGAGGGCATGTATACCCTGGCTATGTTGGCATCAGTGCCACTGTTGAGTGATGGTAGACAGTGAACTGTTGTGGCTGGTAAATTGTTGACTTCCAAGATGTATGTAGTGGTGGTGGTAGTGGTGTGGTTGTGCTAGTAGTGGTGGTGATAGTGGTGGTTGTGGTAGTGGTGGTGGTGGCAGTAGTAGTGGTGGTGGTAATAGTAGTTGTAGTAGTGGTGGTAGTAGTAGTGGTGGTGGTGGTGGTAGTGTTATAAATCGTGGTAGTAATGATCCGTGTATAACACTTTATATACCGGCTGTTTTGGTTTACAGGGTCAGCGCCCCCCTGACCCAGTCTCAGACCAGGCCTCCTGGCTGCTGAACTAATTAACCCGTCTTTTGGTTCTAGCTGCACACAGGCCAGAGTATGCACCACAGCCTGACTGATCAGTATCTAGCTTGAGGAACTTACCAAGTTCCGTCTTGAAGACAGCCAAGAGTGTCTTGGTAATCCCCCTTATGTACGAAGGAAGGTTGTTGAAGAGTCTTGGTCCCTTTACAATAATTAGTGTACTCATGGCATCCCTGCTTTTCATTGTGGGTATTTTGCACTGTCTGCCAAGCCTCTAGTTTCCGTAGGGAGTAATTTCAGTGCACCGATTTGTGATCAGTTCCTCTTCAATTTTTCACATGTCACGGGTGCGATTACAATTAGATAAGTACACTCACCCAACACAATTACACACCAGCAGCTCTCCCACACTATTTCTCTCTTTGTCACACACAAACACTGACACATCAACATGTTAGGGACACTACCAAAGAGAGAGAGAGAGAAAGAGGGGAGGATGAACCAGCAAGACTGGACCTTGTATTCACCTTGAGTAATTCAGACATCGAGGACATCACATACGAAAGGCCCCTCGGAGCTAGTGATCACGTGGTTCTGAGCTTCCAGACATAGAGTTACAAGTGGAGAGGGAAGCAGGAATAAGATGGGAGAAATCAAACTACAAAAGGGAGACTTCACAGAATTCCTTTTCTTGAACTGGGACAGCAGGTGTAAGGTGACTAATACCCATTTACCTATCTACTGCTAGGTGAACTGCGACAGCAGGTGTAAATTGACTCAAACCATGGTACCTACTTACTGCTAGATGAACAGAAACAGCAGGTATAAGGTGACTTAACACCCATTTACTTATTTACTGCTAGGTAAACAGGGATAGCAGGTGCCTTATGGAAACATTCCCTGTTTCCACCCGTACCGGGGATCGAACCACGGACCTCACTGCGTGACAGTGCAATTTCTAAGCATCTAGCAACTTGATGTGTTAAGTCCTAATTTTTGCTATTTTTGTTGGAGTTAAGATATTAGTTTCTATGTGATGACTTGTCAAGGTATTAGTTTCTATGTGATGACTTGTCAAGATATTAGTTTCTATGTGATGACTTGTCAAGATATTAGTTTCTATGTGATGACTTGTCAAGGTATTAGTTTCTATGTGATGACTTGTCAAGATATTAGTTTCTATGTGATGACTTGTCAAGATATTAGTTTCTATGTGATGACTTGTCAAGGTATTAGTTTCTATGTGATGACTTGTCAAGATATTAGTTTCTATGTGATGACTTGTCAAGGTATTAGTTTCTATGTGATGACTTGTCAAGATATTAGTTTCTATGTGATGACTTGTCAAGATATTAGTTTCTATGTGATGACTTGTCAAGGTATTAGTTTCTATGTGATGACTTGTCAAGATATTAGTTTCTATGTGATGACTTGTCAAGATATTAGTTTCTGTGTAATGACTGAGAGGCACAGTAAGTGTCAGGGGCCCAAGAGTGTTCAACTGCCTCCCAGCATACATGAGGGGGATTACCAGTAGACCCCTGACTGTCTTCAAGAAGGCGCTGGACAGGCACCTAAAGTCAGTACCTGACCAGCCGTGCTGTGGTTCGTACGTCAGTTTGCGTGCGGCCAGCAGTAACAGCCTGGTTTATCAGACCCCTATCAATCATGACTGGACCGGGCCGCGGGGGCGTTGACTCCCGAAACCTTCTGCAGGTATCTCCAGGTATACTTGAAGGATACCTGGATATCTGAAGGATACTTGGAGGATACATGAATACCTAAAGTATACCTGGAGGATACCAGAATTCCTGGAGGATACTTGGATACTTGAAGGATATCTGGAGGATACCTGAAGGATGCGTTCTAGGGACAACGCTCCCACTGCCCGGTCCCAGACCAGACCGTCCAGTTTATCAAGGCCTGATCAACCAGGCTGTTACTGCTGACCATACACAGTCCATGCTACGAGCCATCTGGGTGGTGGCGCTGGGATTATGTCTAATTTGTAAATTGACGCTAATTTAATCTGTTAGTCGAGCAGCACAAGCAATCATCGGTCACAAAAGCCAAATGAAATATCGCGGTGTAGTTGGCAGGGACGCGAAGACACGGAGATATGACAGCGACGCTACTGATACTTGAGGTAAGCGATGGAGTTGACAGTGGTAATTGCCAACAGCAGGTATCAGAAATATTACAGAAACTGACAGAATACTGATATTAACTATCTACCAGCAAGAAAATCCTATTTATTATTGGACTCTTAGTGGAGTTAAATGCAGTGTTGGTAGCTTTCACAGAGACCCACATTGTGTACCTCATATTGACCCTGTGGATGGTAGTGGCTACTTTATTGTGTACCTCATATCCATCCTATGGATGGTAGTGGCTAGCTTATTGTGTACGTCATATCCATCCTGTGGATGGTAGTGGCTAGCTTATTGTGTACCTCATATCCATCCTATGGATGGTAGTGGCTAGTTTATTGTGTACGTCATATCCATCCTGTGGATGGTAGTGGCTAGCTTATTGTGTACCTCATATCCATCCTGTGGATGGTAGTGGCTAGTTTATTGTGTACGTCATATCCATCCTGTGGATGGTAGTGGCTAGCTTATTGTGTACCTCATATCCATCCTATGGATGGTAGTGGCTAGTTTATTGTGTACGTCATATCCATCCTGTGGATGGTAGTGGGTAGTTTATTGTGTACCTCATATCCATCCTGTGGATGGTAGTGGCTAGCTTATTGTGTACCTCATATCCATCCTGTAGATGGTAGTGGCTAGTTTATTGTGTACCTCATATCCATCCTGTGGATGGTAGTGGCTAGTTTATTGTGTACCTCATATCCATCCTGTGGATGGTAGTGTCTAGTTTATTGTGTATCTCATATCCATCCTGTGGATGGTAGTGGCTAGTTTGTGTACCTCATATCCATCTTGTGGATTGTAGCACAAGAGTATATGGGTACACAAAAGGCCTAGGAACTAGACCTCAAAAGGGCTAACAGGAGAACATCTGGATTTATATTTAGAGTTCACTTATGTATTGCAAGCAAATTTAGGAAATGTGCTTAATATGTATCTGGTAGTACAACACCAGTCTCTGTGTCTGTCAAACTGCCAGAAGTGCTTGTAACCAAACCTAAGTCTGGCTAATACAACATCACTCAGTCTGTGTCTGTCAAACTGCCAGGAGTGCTTGTAACCAAACCTAAGTCTGGTTACTACAACATCAGTCAGTCTGTGTGTCTGTCAAACTGCCAGAAATGCTTGTAACCAAACCCAAATGTGGATACTACAACATCACTCAGTCTGTGTCTCTGTCAAACTGCCAGGAGTGCTTGTAACCAAACCTAAATGTGGATACTACAACATCACTCAGTCTGTGTGTCTGTCAAACTGCCAGGAGTGCTTGTAACCAAACCTAAGTCTGGCTACTACAACATCACTCAGTCTGTGTGTCTGTCAAACTGCCAGAAATGCTTGTAACCAAACCTAAGTCTGGCTACTACATCAGTCAGTCTGTGTGTCTGTCAAACTGCCAGGAGTGCTTGTAACCAAACCTCAGTCTGGCTACTACAACATCAGTCAGTATTCACATTGCAAGCTGCCCATAACGTAAGAGCAACTACGAAGTATGACTACTTGGGTCCAACTTAGATGCGATCGAAGGACCAGGCAGCAAGTCTGGGGTAAAAAGTTGTCCTCTGTGTCCGAGTCGCTCATTTGCACAGAGTTTCTGAACACCACGAATGATTTAGTTGAGGTTTTGGCAGTAAGGATCGAGAACCAAGACAGAGTAATTGCGGTTGTAGCCGCCAGATACAACGTCACATTAGTTCAAAAAAAAACATACCATAGACGGGGATAGAACCCGCGATCAGAGAGTCTCAAAACTCCAGACCGTCGCATTAGTTTTGAGACTCGGATCGCGGGTTCTGTCCCCTTCCGTGGTATGCTTTGTTTGCAGTCGTGTCATTACGATTTCGTGAGTCATATTAGTTTAAAGACCAGCTAACGAAAACTGTGTTGAAAATGGTATAAAATACTGACAAGATGAAGATTAAAATACATGTGGTATCTTTATTGATGACACGTTTTAACTACACAGCAGACTTCTTCAGTCAAATACCGAGGGAGTAGAAGTAATTGAGATGTAATCAGTCCATCAACCTTGGAGAAAAAGTATTTGAGGTGGTCAGTCCCTCAGCCTGGAAAAAGAGTTCAACTCCATGGTCTGGAACTCTTCTCCAGGCTGAGGGACTGACCTCCTCAAATGCTTTTTCTCCAGGTTGATGGACTGATTACAATTACATCATCTCAGTTAAATGGAAATGGACGTTTGGAGGGACGCAGGAAAATGAAGGTATTAAGGGATGCCACTCCAGCTCCTGGGCCAGGAGGCAGCCAGACCAAGACGAAATGCGGCGAGCATTTGTTTATCTCCAGCTTCGCCGATACTGTGAGATTCAGACGCTTTGTATACACGCTGAGGGAGCTGGGCAGAACTGCATGGAGCTTCCTGCTAGGATGGAGCTTCTTGGTATGGTGGATTTTCCTAGTAGAGCTCCCTGGCAGAATGGATCTCCCTGGCAAAGCTCCCTGGCAGGATGGATCTCCCTGGTAAAGCTCCCTGGCAGGATGGATCTCCCTGGTAAAGCTCCCTGGCAGGATGGTTCTCCCTGGTAGAGCTCCCTGACAGGATGGATCTCCCTGGTAAAGCTCCCTGGCAGGATGGATCTCCGTGGTAGAGCTCCCTGGCAGGATGGATCTCTTTTGTAAAGCTCCCTGGCAGGATGAATCTCCCTTGTAGAGCTCCCTGGCAGGATGAATCTCCCTGGTAAAGCTCCCTGGCAGGATGGATCTCCCTGGTAGAGTTCCCTGGCAGGATGGATCTCCTTTGTAAAGCTCCTTGGCAGGATGAATTTCCTTTGTAAAGCTCCCTGGCAGGATGAATCTCCTTTGTAAAGCTTCCTGGCAGGATGAATCTCCTTTGTAAAGCTCCCTGGCAGGATGAATCTCCTTTGTAAAGCTCCACGGCAGGATGGATCTCCCTGGTAGAGTTCCCTGGCAGGATGGATCTCCTTTGTAAAGCTCCCTGGCAGGATGAATCTCCTTTGTAAAGCTCCCTGGCAGGATGAATCTCCTTTGTAAAGCTCCCTGGCAGGATGAATCTCCTTTGTAAAGCTCCCTGGCAGGATGGATCTCCCTGGCAGGATGGATCTTTCTGGCAGGATGAATCTCCTTTGTAAAGCTCCCTGACAGGATGGATCTCCCTGGTAGAGCTCCCTGGCAGGATGGATCTCCTTTGCAAAGCTCCCTGGCAGGATGGATCTCCCTGGTAAAGCTTTCTGGCAGGATGGATCATCCTGGTAGAGCTCCCTGGCTCCCTGCCGCAGGGCCGCCTGCGGACTGCTCATTTGTCGCCTGTCACACCAGGGATCCCTGCTGCCTCCTTCACTCCTGCTGCCTCCTTCACTCCTGCTGCCTCCTTCACTCCTGCTGCCCTCCTTCACTCCTGCTGCCTCCTTCACTCCTGCTGCCTCCTTCACTCCTGCTGCCCTCCTTCACTCCTGCTGCCTCCTTCACTCCTGCTGCCTCCTTCACTCCTGCTGCCCTCCTTCACTCCTGCTGCCTCCTTCACTCCTGCTGCCTCCTTCACTCCTGCTGCCCTCCTTCACTCCTGCTGCCTCCTTCACTCCTGCTGCCTCCTTCACTCCTGCTGCCCTCCTTCACTCCTGCTGCCTCCTTCACTCCTGCTGCCTCCTTCACTCCTGCTGCCTCCTTCACTCCTGCTGCCCTCCTTCACTCCTACTGCCTCCTTCACTCCTACTGCCTCCTTCACTCCTGCTGCCTCCTTCACTCCTGCTGCCCTCCTTCACTCCTGCTGCCTCCTTCACTCCTACTGCCTCCTTCACTCCTGCTGCCTCCTTCACTTCTGCTGCCCTCCTTCACTCCTGCTGCCTCCTTCACTCCTGCTGCCCTCCTTCACTCCTAATGCCTCCTTCACTCCTGCTGCCCTCCTTCACTCCTGCTGCCTCCTTCACTCCTGCTGCCTCCTTCACTCCTGCTGCCCTCCTTCACTCCCTCCTTCACCCCCTTCTTTCTTCCCCTATCTTTTTCTTTTCTTCTCCCTCATTTTACTTCTCCCCCTCTTCTCTTCTCCCTCCATTCTTCTTTTCTCCGTGACTTCTCCCTCCATTCTTCTCTTCTTCGTGTCTTCTCCCTCCATTCTTCTCTTCTTCGTGTCTTCTCCCTCCATTCTTCTCTTCTCCCTGTCTTCTCCCTCCATTCTTCTCTTCTCCCTGTCTTCTCCCTCCATTCTTCTCTTCTCCCTGTCTTCCCCAACATTCTTCTCTTCTCCCGGTCTTCTCTTCTCCTTGTCTTCTCTCTCCATTCTTCTCTTCTCCCTGTCTTCTCCCTCCATTCTTCTCTTCTCCCTGTCTTCTCCCTCCATTCTTCTCTTCTCCGTGTCTTCTCCCTCCATTCTCTTCTCCATCCATTCTTCTCTTCTCCTTGTCTTCTCTCTCCATTCTTCTCTTCTCCCTGTCTTCTCCCTCCATTCTTCTCTTCTCCCTCCATTCTTCTCTTCTCCGTGTCTTCTCCCTCCATTCTCTTCTCCGTGTCTTCTCCATAAATTCTTCTCTTCTCCCTGTCTTCTCCCTCCATTCTTCTCTTCTCCGTGTCTTCTCCCTCCATTCTTCTCTTCTCCGTGTCTTCTCCCTCCATTCTTCTCTTCTCCCTGTCTTCTCCCTCCATTCTTTTCTTCTCCCTCCATTCTTCTCTTCTCCATCCATTCTTCTCTTCTCCCTGTCTTCTCCTTCCATTCTTCTCTTCTCCCTGTCTTTCCATTTTTCTCTTCTCCCTGTCTTCTCCCTCCATTCTTCTCTTCTCCGTGTCTTCTCCCTCCATTCTTCTCTTCTCCCTGTCTTCTCCCTCCATTCTTCTCTTCGTGTCTTCTCCCTCCATTCTTCACTTCTCCCTGTCTTCTCCCTCCATTCTTGTATTCTCCCTCCATTCTTCTCTTCTCCCTGTCTTCTCCCTCCATTCTTCTCTTCTCCGTGTCTTCT
>NC_091384.1:6138453-6148453 GCF_038502225.1 Cherax quadricarinatus | reverse complement strand
GTCTTTATTAATGAATAGAACACATGTGCAACACCTGAGTATCATAACAGGTGTTTTATTACTATAACAGGTGTTCTTGTTAACATAACAAAGGTTGTTAACATAACAGGTGTTCTTGTTAACGTAACAGGTGTTCTTGTTAACATAACAGGTGTACTTGCTCTGATAACAGGTGTTCTTGTTTACGTAACAGGTGTTCTTGTTAACATAACAGGTGTTCTTGCTATCATAACAGGTGTTCTTGCTATCATAACAAGTGTTCTTGTTAACATAACAGGTGTTCTTGCTATCATAACAGGTGTTCTTGTTAACATAACTGGTGTTCTTGTAGTTATAATCGATGTTAGTAACACATTCCTTAACAGATGTTTGTCTTTTAATTTACAGGTAAATGCTTTGAGAGAGGCAGACGAGGTGGGCGTGCGTGGGCGCGTGTGCGTGCACGCGGGCGTACGTGGGCGTACGTGGTGTGCACGTGGGAAGGTAATTATCTGTTTCTGTTCGTTTGTGGATATTGAAATATTCTTTTTTGGTATACACACACACACACACACACACAGTTGGAAGTTGAAGACACAGATGAATCACAGGGATGTTAGGAAGTATTTCTTCAGTCACAGAGTTGTCAGAAAGTGGAATAGTCTGGGAAGTGATGTAGTGGAGGCAGAATCCATACAAAGCTTTAAGAAGAGGTATGATAAATCTCACGGAGCAGAGAGAGTGACCTAGTAGCGATAAGTGAAGAGGCAGGGTCTGGAGCTATGAATCGACCCCTGCAACCACAATTAGGTGAGTACACACACCAGGTATCAGGCTGAGGAAGGCGGCACCATAAGTAACACTGCAGGTGGCACTATATTTACTATAGAAGGCACTCTAGGTACACTGCATGTACTATAGGTGGCACTGTAGGTGGCACTAAAGGCATAGGGGGCACTGTAGGTGGCACTAAATGCACTATAGTTGGCTCTGTAGGTGGCACTAAATGCACTCTAGTTGCCGCTGTAGGTGGCATTAAATGCACTAGCTGGCGCTGTAGGTGGCACGAAAGTGACTATGGGTGGCACTACACGTTGCTGGTGTCAGGTGAGTTACTTGTGAAGATTTAATTAAGAGTGCCAGGCACTACTGTGGCACCTGCTTATGTTCCTGATCCCACTGTGAAGGATTACCTAGTCAGTGGCAATCAGTGCTAGTCAGCACCAGTCAGTGCCAGTCAGGGTCTTTTGAGTAAACCAATCGTGGTCTTTGTGAATCAGATCAGTCCATGGTCTTTCAGTCAGACCAGTCAGTGGTCTGTGCATCACTTAAGAACATAAGAACATAAGAACGAAGGAACACTGCAGAAGGCCTACTGGCCCATGCGAGGCAGGTCCAAGTCTCCTACCGGCTTAAGCCAATGCACCCAACCTAGTCAGGTCAGGTCACATTGACTTAAGGGAGGAACACGGCAACCGACCTGGTAGCACAAGCTATCAGGTCTAACTCACACCCACCCACATCCACTCATGTATTTATCCAACCTATTTTTAAAGCTACACAACGTTCTGGCCTCTATAACGGTACTTGGGAGTTTGTTCCACTCATCCACAACTCTATTACCAAACCAAACCAAACTTGATGTCAGTGACTTCAGTGTGTCTAACATGCCAGCCTTTAGAGCTTAAAACAGTTCAGACTATGTAGATGAATGATACAGAAAGCCGAGAATATGTGTCTAATTTATCACTGTGTAAACCATACTGGTCTGCTGCAAATTCACTGGTACTCATTGTGAGTAGGGGTAGCAAGTCGGAGACCCACTGCTCTACGAAGGGTCTGTGAGTCAAGACGTGTGCTAGTCACAGAGATGGGAATTGTTGGGAGAAAGTCACTTGAGTGATGTGCACTCACTGCTTGAGGTGAGCTCTGAGGGCTTGCACCTGCTAGCATAGCTTCAGCAGCTTTTTCCATGGGGCTATCCCATCCAGATTATTTTTCAGCTGGAGTTTCAGTTGTTCTCGTCTGAAATGATAGGGTGTCCCACATGCTGGTGCTACTGGAGTTGATTAGGTCATTCACTCCTGCTCTGTTGTATATGTTTTCTGGTAAAATTTCCTTCAACTCCTTGGATCCATGGGAGGAGGATAATGCTGGAAGGGCAATATGAAAGGCTGTACTAGTGCCCAGTCCAATTGGCCTATATTGGGCAAGTCCTTATCAAATCCTTCCCACTTACAATAATATTTGCCCAACCCATTTTCACTGCTACCGAAGGAATAAGCTTTGATTACCAACAGTAAACATGGACTCGAAGATTGAGTCCTCTCAGTTTGGGGCTGACGATAGATGGAGAGGGATAGACACCTGGTGAGGAGGTAGAAGGCATCGTGAGCATCAATGCTACCGATGCTGCTTTTCATTCGCTTCAGTTCAAGGATATTTTTTTAAATCTCACCGATAGCATCAGACCCAAGAGGGGCACCAAGGAGAGTGCAGTCGGTGGGGTCAGTGACTTCGGCATCTTGCAAGGCAGCTGTGACTTGTTCTGTGGTGTGCTTGTTGATGGAAACCAGTTTTTATTTTGTTCTTTAATGATTCTGGTGTCTTTACAAGGGATTCTGTGGTACCTGCAAGTTTACCGTCATCCAAGAACCAAGTACTGAACTCATTGGTCCAGTCCTCGGTAAACTTTTTAATGGCCAGGCAGAAAAGAAGAGGGAAGAGAGGATCTCCCTATTGGACACCTTCACGTGAATCAGTTCCGTGAGCTCCGCAAAGAAGTATTAAGTTGCTGATGCAACATGAGTGGATAAATGGATAAATGGTCGTGAACATCTCTGAGTACAACCTTCCTTCTGGCTGAATTGAAGACATTTGCAAAGTCTAATTTGATCAAGGATTTCTGCCAGGTGAGGTTAGCGATGCATGTGCGTGCCACATGCACTGCGACCTCCCATCCTTGTGGGAACACGAACCCCAGCTGCCGCTGTTTCACTGTTCACTGTTGTCACTGCTGCTCTGCCAACAAGACAGGGAAAGGAAGTTGTGAGACGGCAATGTGCCTGATTCCTCCGTCCTTATTTTTCAGTGCACAGAGGGATACATCAAAGCAAAAAGAGGACTGACAGTCTCATAATCACCAGCAACGAGGCAGATGATGGCAGATCTTGTGAGCTCTGACAGGAGACACTCTGCAACATACTGCTGGGTTGAGCACTTGTTTAATGCGTTGTAGTCTTAAGAGGCACGTAAGTTCCCTCGTCTTCTAATAACATGTTCATTTTTCCACTATAATCTACTTTATCCATAATTACTATCGTATTTCCTTTGTTTCGTAAGGTGAAGTCCAGGATCTTTCCTTAATTCGTGGTATAACTTAAACAAATCTTTGGGGACAATTATGTTGCAGAGGTCTGAGCTGTGTTCTTTAACCCCGTGAGGCCGCCAGGAAAGCCTTGAGGGAAGGGCATAGCTTTGTACACTCTAGCTCTTGGACTGTCAGCGGTTCTACTCTGGTCTCATTGCTAGGAATATTGCCGCTGTTAGGGGCTTTAGACATCCTTGAAGTCCCTGTAGGACTTCAGCTGTGGTGGAGTCTCTGGGGATGATAGTTTCAATGCTGGTGATTAGTCTGATTGCTCCTTCCCTGCTTTGAGGACATCGGGGAAAATTTGACTTTCGTGTCTGACTGGTGATCCTTGGCACAGTGAGGAAAGACACTTGTGCTAACACTATTCCATATTACAGAACGATTCGGTTCCGGAATCTTGAATACTTCTGAAGAAGTGATCAAGGTTCCAGGATCGAATCGTTTTCTAATGTTAGTTACCATTTTGTCCTAGGCACATGTCGATTAGGCACTAGGCCTGTTGTGTGTGTGTAGGTGTGGGTTCTAATGTTTGTTCACGTGGTTTTTCTAAACCAATTTGTCGGTATCTATTACCAAGGTTTATAAATAGACTAGATTGTCGAATCCGGGGAATTCAATGCAAGGGATCTGTCCTCCTAGGTGGACTGACCTGGCTGTAATTGCCAAAGAGGAGGTTGTACCATGCTCCGGTTGTGCTATGCTCCGGTTGTGCCATGCTCTGGTTGTGCTATGTTCCGGTTGTGCTATGCTCCGGTTGTGCCATGCTCTGGTTGTGCCATGCTCCGGTTGTGCCATGCTCCGGTTGTGCTATGCTCCGGTTGTGCCATGCTCTGGTTGTGCCATGCTCCGGTTGTGCTATGCTCCGGTTGTGCCATACTCTGGTTGTGCCATGCTCCGGTTGTGCCATGCTCTGGTTGTGCCATGCTCTGGTTGTGCCATGCTCCGGTTGTGCCATGCTATCGCTTTAGAAAACCCACAAGTTGATAAAACACTTGTGCACCAGTTGAGTTTATTCTAGAAACCACGGAACGGGTGGGGTTTGAACTCATGATAAGTGAATCGTAAAACTCCAGGCCAGTGCGTAAACCACTGGACCAGCTAGCTACAATAAGAGTCATTCAACTAGGTATATTTATACACCATAGGAAGGTTAGCATGGGCTACCACTGTGACCACAAATGCAGATTTTTACAAATAAATCTCCAACCAGCGTGGCCGTGACGAACTCTAGCTCAAGTCTCCTCTAGAAATGTTTCGCCAGAAAGTGGCTTCTTCAGTCCAGTATGGAGAAATTTGGAAGATGAATACATCGACTCCAGACTGAGGGACTGATTACCTCAAACTCCTCTCATCTCCCACCTTTCTCCGCATTAGACTGAAGAAGCCACTGGCTGGCGAAACGTTTCCAGAAGAAAGATACCCAAGTGTCTCACAAGTGTCTCATTTATCAGCTCTTGAGGCACCATTGGCGCCTTGCAAAACATCAGCAAGTGCACCGTCAGCAGCCAGACTGTCAGCTGCTGTGTCAGATGACTGACACATGATACTTTGATCGCTTCTTTGAGGTTGTCTGTTGAAGTCTGCCGGATACGAGGGACAGTCGGTTATTGTGCTCTAGGAGAAGAGTTCAGCATATATATATCTGATGGATACGAGGGACAGTCGGTTATTGTGCTCTAGGAGAAGAGTTCGTTATATATCTCTGCTGGATAAGAGGGACAGTCGGTTATTGTGCTCTAAGAGAAGAGTTCTATATATATCTGATGGATACGAGGGACAGTCGGTTATTGTACTCTAGGAGAAGAGTTCTATATATATCTGATGGATACGAAGGACAGTCGGTTATTGTGCTCTAGGAGAAGAGTTCTATATATATCTGATGGATACGAGGGACATTCGGTTATTGTACCCTAGGAGAAGAGTTCTATATATATATCTGATGGATACGAGGGACAGTCGGTTATTGTACTCTCGGAGAAGAGTTCGATATATATCTCTGCCGGATACGAGGGACAGTCGGTTATTGTACTCTGGGAGAAGAGTCCGATATATATCTATGCTGGATACGAGGGACAGTCGTTATTGTACTCTGGGAGAAGAGTCCGATATATATCTATGCTGGATACGAGGGACAGTCGGTTATTGTACTCTCGGAGAAGAGTTCGATATATATCTCTGCTGGATACGAGGGACAGTCGTTATTGTACTCTGGGAGAAGAGTCCGATATATATCTATGCTGGATACGAGGGACAGTCGGTTATTGTACTCTAGGAGAAGAGTTCGATATATATCTCTGCCGGATACGAGGGACAGTCGGTTATTGTACTCTAGGAGAAGAGTTCTATATATATCTGATGGATACGAGGGACAGTCGGTTATTGTGCTCTAGGAGAGGAGTTCGTTATATATCTTTGCTGGATACGAGGGACAGTCGGTTATTGTACTCTAGGAGAAGAGTTTGTTATATATCTCTGCTGGATACGAGGGACAGTCGGTTATTGTACTCTGGGAGAAGAGTCCGATTTATATCTCTGCTGGATACGAGGGACAGTCGGTTATTGTACTCTGGGAGAAGAGTCCGATATATATCTATGCTGGATACGAGGGACAGTCGGTTATTGTACTCTGGGAGAAGAGTCCGGTATATATCTATGCTGGATACGAGGGGCAGTCGGTTATTGTACTCTGGGAGAAGAGTCCGATATATATCTATGCTGGATACGAGGGACAGTCAGTTATTGTACTCTTGGAGAAGAGTTCGTTATATATCTCTGCTGGATACGAGGGACAGTCGGTTATTGTACTCTGGGAGAAGAGTTCGATATATATCTCTGCTGGATACGAGGGACAGTCGGTTATTGTACTCTAGGAGAAGAGTTCGATATATATCTCTGCTGGATACGAGGGACAGTCGGTTATTGTACTCTGGGAGAATAGTTCGTTATATATCTCTGCTGGATACGAGGGACAGTCGGTTATTGTGCTCTGGGAGAAGAGTCCGATATATATCTATGTTGGATACGAGGGACAGTCGGTTATTGTACTCTGGGAGAATAGTTCGTTATATATCTCTGCTGGATACGAGGGACAGTCGGTTATTGTGCTCTGGGAGAAGAGTTCTATATATATCTGCTGGATACGAGGGACAGTCGGTTATTGTACTCTCGGAGAAGAGTCCGATATATATATATATCTGCTGGATACGAGGGACAGTCGGTTATTGTACTCTAGGAGAAGAGTTCGATATACATATCTGCTGGATACGAGGGACGGTCGGTTATTGTACTCTGGGAGAAGAGTTCGATATATATATCTGCTGGATACGAGGGACAGTCGGTTATTGTACTCTGGGAGAAGAGTTCGATATATATCTATGCTGGATACGAGGGACAGTCGGTTATTGTACTCTGGAGGGAGAGTCCCAATCAACTGGTTTCTTTCAGCGTTACTTTGGGATTAAATACTCGACCTTTGATATTATCTCTGCCAGTATTCTCTTTGATTAATATTATATACAGCATTATAAAGTGATTAACCCTTACTGATACAGGTAATTAGTGAGTGTCCATTAGTAAGACCATTATTATTATTATTATTATTATTAATGGTATTATTATTATTATTATTATTATTATTATTATTATTAATACTGTATTAGCATTATTATTTTTATTATTATTATTATTATTATTATTATTATTATTATTATTATTATTATTATTAATATTACTGTATTAGCATTATTATTATTATTATTATTATTATTATTATTATTATTATTATTAGTGTGTAACATGGTCTGTCACCGTCCTCTTCCAGCCTTCCTGTTCCACCCTTTTTCTTTAATTCCTCTTCTTCTGCTTCTCTGAGTCTCCTCTTCCACCCATCCTCTTTAACTCCCTATTCCACTCTTTATCCATGCCTTCTCTTTTCCCTTCCTCTCTTCCACCCTCTTCCTACCTGGAGGGTGTTCCGGGGGTCAACGCCCCCGCGGCCCGGTCCATGGCCAGGCCTCGTGGTGGATCAGGATCTGATCAACCAGGCTGTTACTGCTGTCCGCACGCAAACTAACGTACAAACGACAGCCCGGCTGCTCAGGTACTGACTTTAGGTGTCTGTCCAGCGCCTTCTTGAAGACAGCCAGGGGTCTTGAAGACAGCCAGGGGTGTATTGGTCATCACCCTTATGTATGCTGGGAGACAGTTGAACAGTCTTGGTCCTCTGACACTTATTCAATTTTTATTGGGGTTATGTTGCATCTCCTGCTGAATCTTTTGCTTTCGTAGGGAGTGATTTCTGTGTGCAGATTTGTGACTAGTCCCTCTAGAATGTTCCAGGTTTTAATTATGATATATCTTTCTCTTCTATAATCCAAGGAGTGCAGGTCAAGGGACTTAAAATATTCATATATATATATATATATATATTATATATATATATATATATATATATATATATATATATATATATATATATATATATATATATATTTTAATGTATATAGGGAAGTACAACCTCTATAGCTGGAATGGGGACCCTCATCCTCAGAGAAGACAATAAACGTACCTCAGAGAAAACTCAAGGTTCTCCCCGGAGCTGTTTGAATATTTTCTTCTCCTACCACCCCCTATATATTTTTTATTCTATGTGAACATTTATTAATAAACAAAATACATTTACAGAAAAAAACAAACATGAATACAATGGCACAATGTATCAAAGATGATGAATTTCCTCCAGCTCCTCCGAGGCTGGACGTGAGCCAAGTATGCAGCAAGCATTTTCCCTCTGGATGGCGACGCTGAGGCGCTGGAACATGAAAGTGGCTGCCCTTGGGTCCCTGGTGGTGTCGATGAGTCTGGAACCCAATTCTTTAAGGAAACGTGTGGCATTTTTTCCCCATGATCCCAAGGTCTCTGATCCCACTGGGACAAATTGATACTGTTGGCTAATGTCCCTGTACTTGCTGATCTTGTACTCCTCCCTGTGGTCAGCAGCTCCTCCCTGTCGCCCCACACTGTGATGGATATAGGTGTCAGCCAGTGTGGACACACAGGTATAGTCCCATGCTAAGAGCTTGCCATTCTTCCAAGGATAGATGGTGATCCCGTCGGGGCGGTTTGCTGGGTTGTGGGTATTGTTTGCTGCAAGTGATCGTGGCTCCCTCTCGGCAGGGCATCCAGCTGTAGCAAGGGTTCTCTTAATGATGTCGTTGACCTCATTGTGTCTTGCATGCCAGCCCTTGGTTTTGGAACAGTTAAGACCATGTAGACCGTATTGGTCTGCTTGCACTTCGCCGCAAATACACATATATTCTGTGTGAATTGGGGCAGCAAGGCGCAGAGCCACTGCAATACGGAGGGTCTTAGGGTCGAGTCGCGTTCCCATTGCCGATATGGGAACTGTTTGGAGGAAGTCCCCGGAGTGATGTGCACTCACAGCCTGGAGACGGGCAATCTCCCTATCTGATGTTGCAGCCCTGAGCATGTTGGCAAGCACCTTTTCAGCAATTGGGCTATCCCAGCTTGACTGTTTGTGAGCCAGTGCTGCACTAGGGTTTGGTGCTGGAGCAGCAAGAGTCTCCCATTCGGTGATGGCACTGACATAGCTAGGGTCTTCTATTCCTGCTGAGTCACTGAGGGTGTCAGGAAGAATTTGTCTTATCAACTCGTTTGATGCAATGGAGGAGGATAGGAAAGCTGGTAGAGCAATCTGGGAGGATCTGCGTACTCCTAGCCCTCCAAGCCTGACCGGAAGTGAGGCTTGCAACCACTGTCCATCGTCAAGGGAAAGATTCAATACACTCTCTAGCATGGCCTTCAGGAGAGAGTCATATTCCTTGAGTTTTGGACTGCTGAAGGCTGGGGAGCATCTCAGAAAATAGGTAAGTTTTGGGGTTGACAGGCACCTGGTGAGTAGGTAGAAGGCATCGTGTGTGTCAATGTCTTTCATCCTGCCTTCCATCGTCCGGAGGTCTGAGACTTTTTTTCCTAGGATCAGATCGATGGCATTGGACCCAAGAGGATTACCGAGGAGAGTGCTATTGGCTGGATCAATGGCTCGTGCTCCTGGTAAAACGGTACTAATATTCTGGATCAACTGTTGATTGGTAGAAACTGTAGGTAGTAGGTTGGTAGACAGCAACCGCCCAGGGAGGTACTACCGTCCTGCCAAGTGAGTGTAAAACGGGAACCTGTAATTGTTTTACAGGATGGTAGGATTGCTGGTGTCTTTTTTTTCTGTCTCATACATATGCAAGAGTTCAGGTACGTCTTGCTACTTCTACTTACACATAGGTCACACTACACATACATGTACAAGTATATATATACACACCTCTGTGGGTTTTCTTCTATTTTCTTTCTAGTTCTTGTTCTTGTTTATTTCCTCTTATCTCCATGTGGAAGTGGAACAGAATTCTTCCTCCGTAAGCCATGCGTGTTGTAAGAGGCGATTAAAATGCCGGGAGCAAGAGGCTAGTAACCCCTTCTCCTGTATATATTACTAAATGTGAGAGGAGAAACTTTCGTTTTTCCTTTTGGTCCACCATGCCTCGGTGGTCCACCCTGCCTCGGTGGTCCACCCTGCCTCGGTGGTCCACCCTGCCTCGGTGGTCCACCCTGCCTCGGTGTGTGTGTGTGTGTGTG
>NC_091384.1:6105953-6133453 GCF_038502225.1 Cherax quadricarinatus | reverse complement strand
GTAAAAACTCTTCACTGCTTTCAGTAACCTACCTCCTACACCATACACCTGCAACATCTGCCACATTGCCCCCCTATCCACCCTGTCATACGCCTTTTCCAAATCCATAAATGCCACAAAGACCTCTTTAGCCTTATCTAAATACTGTTCACTTATATGTTTCACTGTAAACACCTGGTCCACACACCCCCTACCTTTCCTAAAGCCTCCTTGTTCATCTGCTATCCTATTCTCCGGTTACTCTTAATTCTTTCAATAATAACTCTACCATACACTTTACCAGGTATACTCAACAGACTTATCCCCCTATAATTTTTGCACTCTCTTTTGTCCCCTTTGCCTTTATACAAAGGAACTATGCATGCTCTCTGCCAATCCCTAGGTACCTTACCCTCTTCCATGCATTTATTAAATAATTGCACCAACCACTCCAAAACTATATCCCCACCTACTTTTAACATTTCTATCTTTATCCCATCAATCCCGGCTGCCTTACCCCCTTTCATTTTACCTACTGCCTCACGAACTTCCCCCACACTCACAACTGACTCTTCCTCACTCCTACAAGATGTTATTCCTCCTTGCCCTATACATGAAATCACAGCTTTCCTATCTTCATCAACATTTAACAATTCCTCAAAATATTCCCTCCATCTTCCCAATACCTCTAACTCTCCATTTAATAACTCTCCTCTCCTATTTTTAACTGACAAATCCATTTGTTCTCTTGGCTTCTTTAACTTGTTAATCTCACTCCAAAACTTTTTCTTATTTTCAACAAAATTTGTTGATAACATCTCACCCACTCTCTCATTTGCTCTCTTTTTACATTGCTTCACCACTCTCTTAACCTCTCTCTTTTTCTCCATATACTCTTCCCTCCTTGCATCACTTCTACTTTGTAAAAACTTCTCATATGCTAACTTTTTCTCCCTTACTACTCTCTTTACATCATCATTCCACCAATCGCTCCTCTTCCCTCCCGCACCCACTTTCCTGTAACCACAAACTTCTCCTGAACACTCTAACACTACATTTTTAAACCTACCCCATACCTCTTCGACCCCATTGCCTATGCTCTCATTAGCCCATCTATCCTCCAATAGCTGTTTATATCTTACCCTAACTGCCTCCTCTTTTAGTTTATAAACCTTCACCTCTCTCTTCCCTGATGCTTCTATTCTCCTTGTATCCCATCTACCTTTTACTCTCAGTGTAGCTACAACTAGAAAGTGATCTGATATATCTGTGGCCCCTCTATAAACATGTACATCCTGAAGTCTACTCAGCAGTCTTTTATCTACCAATACATTATCCAACAAACTACTGCCATTTCGCCCTACATCATATCTTGTATACTTATTTATCCTCTTTTTCTTAAAATATGTATTACCTATAACTAAACCCCTTTCTATACAAAGTTCAATCAAAGGGCTCCCATTATCATTTACACCTGGCACTCCAAATTTACCTACCACACCGTCTCTAAAAGTTTCTCCTACTTTAGCATTCAGATCCCCTACCACAATTACTCTCTCACTTGGTTCAAAGGCTCCTATACATTCACTTAACATCTCCCAAATCTCTCTCTCTCCTCTACATTCCTCTCTTCTCCAGGTGCATACACGCTTATTATGACCCACTTTTCGCATCCAACCTTTACTTTAATCCACATAATTCTTGAATTTACACATTCATATTCTCTTTTCTCCTTCCATAACTGATCTTTCAACATTACTGCTACCCCTTCCTTTGCTCTAACTCTCTCAGATACTCCAGATTTAATCCCATTTATTTCCTCCCACCGAAACTCCCCTACCCCCTTCAGCTTTGTTTCGTTTAGGGCCAGGACATCCAACTTCTTTTATTCATAACATCAGCAATCATCTGTTTCTTGTCATCCGCACTACATCCACGCACATTCAAGCATCCCAGTTTTATAAAGTTTTTCTTCTTCTCTTTTTTAGTAAATGTCTACAGGAGAAGGGGTTACTAGTCCATTGCTCCCGGCATTTTAGTCGCCTCATACGACACGCATGGCTTACGGAGGAAAGATTCTTTTCCACTTCCCCATGGACAATAGAAGAAATAAAGAAGACCAAGAGCTATGTAGAAAAAGGAGAAAAACCTAGCTGTATGTATATATATATATGCATGTGCATGTCTGTGAAGTGTGACCAAAGTGTAAGTTGGAGTAGCAAGATATCCCTGTTATCTAGCGTGTTTATGAGACAGAAAAAGACACCAGCAATCCTACCATCATGCAAAACAGTTACAGGTTTCTGTTTCACAATCATGTGGCAGGACGGTAGTACTTCCCTGGGTGGTTGCTGTCTACAATATATATATATATATATATATATATATATATATATATATATATATATATATATATATATATATATATATATATATATATATATATATACACACACATTTCGAAAAGAGTAATAAAATAATAATGATTATAATAATACCTTAAATAGTAGTAGAAATGATAATAAAATGCCATAAATAATAATAATAATAATAATAATAATAATAATAATAATAATAATCAAGTTTTTTATTCATGAAAATAGTTAATCTGTTTAAAAAAAATAATAGGAATGTCATGATTAAATTTTGTAATAGGCCAGCCTATAAATTGTCCAGGGTGGAAATTTTGTAATAGGCCAGCCTATAAATTGTCCAGGGTGGAAATTTAAATACAGGCTCATTATTATTGCAATTAAAGACTGCATGAGATTAGACTAATTGAAAGTGGATGCAATTGAAGCTGGTTGCACTGCAGTACTGGTAATTAGTGTTATTTAAGAGAGATGTTACTCCCTTGTGAGGGGTGAGTAGTGAGTGGCTCTTATTGCTGGAGTGCTTGTGGTGGTAACACTGTGTTGGTAATGTGGTGGTAACACTGTGTTGGTACTGTGGTGGTAACACTGTGTTGGTACTGTGGTGATAACACTGTGTTGGTACTGTGGTGGTAACACTGTGTTGGTACTGTGGTGGTAACACTGTGTTGGTACTGTGGTGATAACACTGTGTTGGTACTGTGGTGGTAACACTGTGTTGGTACTGTGGTGGTATGACTGTGTTGGTACTGTGGTGGTAACACTGTGTAGGTACTGTGGTGGTAACACTGTGTTGGTACTGTGGTGGTAACACTGTGTTGGTACTGTGGTGGTAGCACTGTGTTGGTACTGTGGTGGTAACACTGTGTTGGTACTGTGGTGGTAACACTGTGTTGGTACTGTGGTGGTAACACTGTACTCACCTAGTTGAGGTTGCGGGGGTCGAGTCCGAGCTCCTGGCCCCGCCTCTTCACTGATCGCTACTAGGTCACTCTCCCTGAGCCGTGAGCTTTATCATACCTCTGCTTAAAGCTATGTATGGATCCTGCCTCCACTACATCGCTTCCCAAACTATTCCACTTACTGACTACTCTGTGGCTGAAGAAATACTTCCTAACATCCCTGTGATTCATCTGTGTCTTCAGCTTCCAACTGTGTCCCCTTGTTACTGTGTCCAATCTCTGGAACATCCTGTCTTTGTCCACCTTGTCAATTCCTCTCAGTATTTTGTATGTCGTTATCATGTCCCCCCTATCTCTCCTGTCCTCCAGTGTCGTCAGGTTGATTTCCCTTAACCTCTCCTCGTAGGACATACCTCTTAGCTCTGGGACTAGTCTTGTTGCAAACTTTTGCACTTTCTCTAGTGTTGGTACTGTGGTGGTAACACTGTGTTGGTAACACTGTTGGTACTGTGGTGGTAACACTGTGTTGGTACTGTGTTGGTAACACTGTGTTGGTACTGTGGTGGTAACACTGTGTTGATACTGTTGTGATAACACTATTGTTACCGTGGTGATAACACTGTGTTGGCACTGTGGTGATAACACTGTGTTGGTAATGTGGTGGTAACACTGTGTTGGTACTGTGGTGGTAACACTGTGTTGGTACTGTGGTGGTAACAATGTGTTGGTACTGTGTTGGTAACACTGTGTTGGTACTGTGGTGGTAACACTGTGTTGGTACTGTGGTGGTAACACTATGTTGGTACTGTGGTGGTAACACTGTGTTGGTACTGTGGTGGTAACACTGTTGATACTGTTGTGATAACACTATTGGTACCGTGGTGGTAACACTGTGTTGGCACTGTGGTGGTAACACTGTGTTGGTACTGTGGTGGTAACACTGTGGTGGTAGCACTGTGTTGGTACTGTGGTGGTAACACTGTGTTGGTACTGTGGTGGTAACACTGTGTTGGTAATGTGGTGGTAATACTGTTGGTACTGTGGTGGTAACACTGTGTTGGTACTGTGTTGGTAAAACTTTGTTGGTACTGTGGTGATAACACTCTTGGTACTGTGGTGGTAACACTGTCTTGGTACTGTGGTGGTAGCACTGTGTTGGTACTGTTGTGGTAACACTATTCGTACTGTGGTGGTAACACTGTGTTGGTACTGTGGTGGTAACACTGTGTTGGTACTGTGGTGGTAACACTGTGTTGGTACTGTGGTGATAACTCTATTGGTACCGTGGTGGTAACACTGTGTTGGTATTGTGGTGGTAACTATTCGTACTGTGGTGGTAGCACTATTGGTACTGTGGTGGTAGCACTGTGTTGGTACTGTGGTGGTAACACTGTTGGTACTGTGGTGATAACACTATTGGTACCGTGGTGGTAACACTGTGTTGGTACTGTGTGGTAACACTATTGGTACTGTGGTGGTAACACTGTGTTGGTACTGTGGTGGTAACACTGTGTTGGTACTGTGGTGGTAACACTGTGTTGGTACTGTGGTGGTAACACTGTGTTGGTACTGTGGTGGTAACACTGTGTTGGTACTGTGGTGATAACACTATTGGTGCCCTGGTGGTAACATTGTGTTGGTACTGTGGTGGTAACACTGTATTGGTACTGTGGTGGTAACACTGTGTTGGTACCTTGGTGGTAACACTGTGGTACTAACACTATTGGTACTGTGGTAGTAACACTTTGTTGCTACTGTTGTGGTAACACTGTTGGTACTGTGTTGGTACTGTGTTGGTAACACTGTGTTCGTACTGTGGTGGTAGCACTATTGGTACTGTGTTGGTAACAATGTGTTGGTACTGTGCTGGTAACACTGTTGGTACTGTGTTGGTAACAGTGTAGGTACTGTGGTGGCAACACTGTGTGCTGTGGTGGTAACACTGTTTATTGGCACTGTGGTGGTAACACTGTGTATTGGCACTGTGGTGGTAACACTGTGTATTGGCACCGTGGTGGTAACACTGTGTATTGGCACTGTGGTAACACTGTATTGGCACTGTGGTGGTAACACTGTGTATTGGCACTGTGGTGTTAACACTGTGTATTGGCACCGTGGTGGTAACACTGTGTATTGGCACTGTGGTGGTAACACTGTGTATTGGCACCGTGGTGGTAACACTGTGCATTGGCACCGTGGTGGTAACACTGTGCATTGGCACCGTGGTGGTAACACTGTGTATTGGCACTGTGGTGGTAACACTGTGTATTGGCACTGTGGTGGTAACACTGTGTATTGACACTGTGGTGGTAACACTGTGTATTGGCACCGTGGTAGTAACACTGTGTATTGGCACCGTGGTGGTAACACCCTCCAGGTATACTTTCTCCAGTCACACTCCCTCCAGGTATACTCCCTCCAGGTATACTCCCTCTTGGTATACTCCATCCAGGTATACTCCATCCAGGTATACTCCATCCAGGTATACTCCTTCTTGGTATACTCCCTCCAGGTATACTCCCTCCAGGTATACTCCCTCTTGGTATACTCCATCCAGGTATACTCCCTCCAGGTATACTCCTTCTTGGTATACTCCCTCCAGGTATACTCCCTCCAGGTATACTCCCTCCAGGTATACTCCCTCCAGGTATACTCCCTCCAGATATACTCCATCCAGATATACTCCATCCAGGTATACTCCATCCAGGTATACTCCCTCCAGGTATACTCCCTCCAGGTATACTCCCTCCAGGTATACTCCCTCCAGGTATACTCCCTCTTGGTATACTCCCTCCAGGTATACTCCCTCTTGGTATACTCCAGGTATACTCCCTCCAGGTATACTCTCTCCAGGTATACTCCCTCCAGGTATACTCCCTCCAGGTATACTCCCTCTTGGTGTACTCCCTCCAGGTATACTCCCTCTTCCTATACTCCCTCCAGGTATACTCCCTCCAGGTATACACTGCTCTCATCCACGTTCAGCTCTGGTAATCAGTAATGATGACAGAATTACCCACAAAATATTAGGTAACTAGACAACTAATGTGATATTTTATTGTGGCAACGTCTTAGATGCAACCTGGAGACGGTTTCGGGGGTCAACGCCCCCCCCCGCGGTCTGATCTGAGACCAGGCCTCTTGGTGGTTCAGGGGCCTGATCAACCAGGCTGTTACTGCTGGCAGCATGCAAACTGACGTACGAACCACAGCCCAATTGTTCAATCAGTGACTTTAGGTGACCTGTCCAGCGCCTTCTTGAAGACAGTCAGGGGTACCTTTGACCTTTGATATACCTTTGAAGAGTTTCGAGAGTTTATCTACTCTCTGAGCCCGGCCATGGACCAGGCTCGTCTGGCAATCCCCCTAACATTTTCCACCTTGTGCAAGAAAGGTGGACAATACCGACAAGATGAAGGTTAAGAGACGTGCAATATCTGGGTATATTGTAGACGTTTCGTCCACCAGTGGCTTTATCGATACAGATTCTAGGACAACTTGAAGACAGAAGTATATACAAAAGATGTTGGAGTCGGTGCTCTCAACACCAACTCCAAGGCTGAGGGACTGATTACCTCATCTTTTGTATATAGTTTTGCTATCTTGTAGTTATGTCCTAGAATCTGTACTGATAAAGCTGTGATGTAGTTCAGCTGGGCTTGTGAAGTCTCTGGGGAGACCTAATTTAACCAATTATATGGTCACACCTTGCCTTGGCAAACGTCTGTCAGCCATGCCCACGTCTGAGGTCTTTTGTTCTTGACGGCGTCAGACCTAGGCGTCAGGTCGTACACGTGGTTGTGGGGTGTGCTTGGACCACCATATAAGCCCAAGGAAGAGCATGATCGGAAGATTCGGGCAGAGCTCTGGCCTGGGTGCAGAGCTCTGAGCAGGGAGAAAGCTGCTGGAGATTCGAGCGGAGCTCTGGCCTGTGAGCAGAGCTGAGCTGGAGAGTCTCGGGAGGAGAGACTGTTGGAGACATTAGGCAGAGTGCTGGCTTGGAGCAGTACTCGTGCTGTGTAGGTCTTGGGACCTGTGGCTTAGTTCCTGTGATGACCTGTCCTCTGAACTATATTGTAAGTTATATTCATTTTGGTCAAGTTGATTGTGTTCCCTGTCTCACTGAGTATGTGTACCATCCCATTTATCTAAATACAATAATGTTCTCCTGTTCCCAAATATATTATTGTACAAGGACTTAATAATAAACTGTGTTTGAGTAGAATAGTAATATTCACTGTCCCCGTTATTTGCTATTCCTATTTCTTATATTTTATTATGTTAAGTTAAAGTAGTGAGAGGGTGAGTAGTGTGGTGGGTAGAGTAATGAGAGGTGGAGGTGTAGTCACCAGTGACCTCACATTACCTACCTACCTCCGCTAATCATCTCCCTCCTACTGCCTCGCCTGTCACATATCTACCACCTTGCCTGCCTATCCCCTGCCTATACATACTCCCTTACTCCCATATTCCTCGATTATGCTTACGTTCCAATACCCCCCTACATGACAAAGCCACTGGTGGGCGAAACGTCTACAATAAAGATAACCAGATGTTGCACATGTGTCTTAACTTTCATTCTCCACCTGATAAATACTCGTGTACTATTCACTCAGGTTGATCTGTTTGTGACTTGATAAAGGCCACTGTGTGGGCGAAACGTCAATAAAGAATCGCATTATACTTCACTTGTGGTTATTTTTCCATCGTGTTGGTATTTTACACCATTTTTCTCCACTCTTGTGAAATATTTGGGGATCTTCAGTCCAGTACAAAGAATAACAGTGCAAGATGAGATGTTTGAGGTAATCAGTCCTTCGAACTTGAGAAATGGACTGAAGAAGACACTGACGGGCGAAACGTTTCCTCAGTAAAGAATCCCAAATGTTGCACGTTATTTTTTAAAGCTATTTTCATCACAGTGTTACCGTATTAACTGAATGGTTATAACTTCTCATAATTTTTAAAGGAGTGGAGGGGCAAGCCAGCGGAAGGTCTCGGTCAGGTAACCAAAAGCTCCAACAGCGGGTCATCAAATGACTGAGACTCGCGTCAGGAGACGCTTGTCCTGTTTCCCGTGGAACCTTAACCTACCCCAGTGTTCGTCATGCAGAACAGATGTTTCACTCAACGCTGAGTGAGACGTCTTCAGATTGCAGGATTTACTCTAGTATACTCTCATTACCACACCTGTTGTACCACCTGCCAGTCTGACCAGTCTCTGATGGGCAACCGTATTAAGTGATTTGTTTTTGCCATTCAGAACAAAAGTCCGTCAGAATTTCTGTACTGTGGGTTGTTTACAAGTCGCTGTCAGGATGGCAGCCAGGCTAGGGGACTACTTTGAAGCAGCGTTATTATTGCTATTTTTATTTGGGGGCTTGGGGGCTGAGGGAAATTTTGTGGAGGTTGAAACCCTCTTAAAGCCTCCTTTTGGCTTCAAGAAAAAAATGGTCTAAGTCCTACCAAAACGTCGTCATAGGTTTCTCTCTCCTTTGTGCAGGTTATTTGTGCACAAGCCATTTAATTCTATCATTCTTGCATGTTTCGGCTTTATATTTCCAGGAAATTTTTGAGGCAATTTCGCAGTGAAATCAGTGATGTTTTCCTCTGGTAAATTCTCCACTCTTCAGAGGCTCCACCAATCTTCTTTTCAATCTTCTCCGGGAGTTTACATGATACATAGGTGAGTGTTCCGAAGTAGTCTCTTGTAGCTGATAGCCTTGAATATGGGGATCACATGTGCCTTTTCCAGGCAGCCTTGAATATGGGGATCACATGTGCCTTTTCCAGGCAGCTGCTCTTCAGTGAGCTGCTGTTGTCACTGCGAGACTGGTCAGTATTTCTGTTCCTTCCTTCAGTATCCGTGGTGGTATTTTGTCTAATTCTGGTGATGATGTGTGTGATTCGTTTGGTAGTTTCTTCTCTTCTGCCCTTGGACATTTTTGTTGTCGGAACGTTTCTCCTACGCAGAAGGCTTCTACAGTAGAATGCAGACGATTATAACACTGTGCAACAGTTGGGTATCTTTATTGATAAAACGTTTCGCCTACACAGAAGACTTCTTCAGTCAAATACAAAGGGAGCAGTAGTAATGAAAAATTATATAAGTCCATCAACCTTGGAGATAAAGTATTTGAGGTGGGTCAGTCCCTCAGCCTGGAGAAGAGTTCACCTCCATGGTCTATAACAAGATGGTCAGTCCCTCAGCCTGGAGAAGAGTTCAGCTCCATGGAGTGGAACAAGGTGGTCAGTCCCTCAGCCTGGAGAAGAGTCCAGCTCCAAGGTCTGGAACGATATGAAGCTGAAGCATGAGAACGTAGTCTTAAATACTGTCAAGGTGGAAGATCTGGAAGATGATGTAGGGAACGGGATCGTTTAGTGAAAGTAAGAAGGCAAGTCCCTTTGGAATCCAACCCTCCTCACTTGTAAATAGCAGATATGCGATGAAGTGTGGAAGATGTTCCAGCTGTTGCACATGTGTCTTAATCTTCAACTTAACGGTATTTTATACCATTTCCAACGTAACTGTCTGACACTGCAACACAACGGTACTTGGTACAGAGGACGTCTTCCATTCTTCATCATGCAGCTACAAGTTATGAGTGAGGAGGGTTGGATTCCAGATGGAGCTGCCTTCTTACTTCCACTAGCGGATCCCGTCCCCTACAACGTCTTCCAGATCTTCCACCTCACCTTCGACAGTATTTAAGACTCCGTTCTCATGATTCAGCTTCATATCATTCCAGACCATAGAGCTGGACTCTTCTCCAGGCTGAGGGTCTGACCATCTTGTTCCAGACCATTTAACTGAACTCTTCTCCAGGCTGGGGGACTGACCACCTTGTTCCAGACCATGGAGCTGAACTCTTCTCCAGGCTGAGTGACTGACCACCTTGTTCCAGACCATGGAGCTGAACTCTTCTCCAGGCTGAGGGACTGATCACAGACCATTTAACTGAACTCTTCTCCAAACTGAGGGACTGACCACCTTGTTCCAGACCATGGAGCTGAACTCTTCTCCAGGCTGAGGGACTGACCACCTTGTTCCAGACCATGGAGCTGAACTCTTCTCCAGGCTGGGGGACTGACCACCTTGTTCCAGACCATGGAGCTGAACTCTTCTCCAGGCTGAGTGACTGACCACCTTGTTCCAGACCATGGAGCTGAACTCTTCTCCAGGCTGAGGGACTGATCACCTTGTTCCAGACCATTTAACTGAACTCTTCTCCAAACTGAGGGACTGACCACCTTGTTCCAGACCATGGAGCTGAACTCTTCTCCAGGCTGAGGGACTGACCACCTTGTTCCAGACCATGGAGCTGAACTCTTCTTCAGGCTGAGGGACTGACCACCTTGTTCCAGAACATGGAGCTGAACTCTTCTCCAGGCTGGAGAAGTACCTGCTCATACTAGGCAGGGACTTATTAAATCCACCCACGTATTTGTCCACCCTTTTCCCACAGTTACCCAAGAATTTGCTCCCGTACCCACGACACCAATCACACCCAGCCCCTCCCACTCGTATATTTCTCCACTCTCTTTTTTAAGCTACCCAGGGTCTTAGCCTCTGTTACCCTACTCTCCGCCTCCTTACCTCTACCTCCATCTTGCTCCACCTCTCTCCCTTCCTCCCTCCTAACTTCCCCTTCACCCTGATCCATCTCCCTCATCTCCTCCCTCACCTGCTCCCTTACCTGGTAACCATTTGTCTTTCACTTTTAAAACTGGCGCGGGGGGAAACTAACTACAATTTGTCACGCTACGCATGAACTGACTCTCATGACCCAAAATACACCATGTATGCATCTACACACAAACATGTATACGGGAGTTGTACATGAATGGCACATAATACCGACAAGATTAAGAATTAGACACATCTGCAACATCTGAGTATTTTTATTTGTAGACGTTTCGCCAACGTGAAGACTGTAGAACTATATACAAAAGATGAGGTAATCAATCCCTCAGTCTTAGAATTAGTGAAGAGTACCGTAGTCTTGAAACATCTGAAGCACAAGCAGAAAGATTGTCGCTTATATGATGACATCGTTTATATGATGTTGTTTATATACTGGCGTCAGATGAGGGATATACCATGAATACATGGTACATCCCTCATCTTTACCATGAATACAATAAGATAACACTGTGTCAACATGCGTGGACCAAGACTCTTTAACCTGCTACCAACAGATATCAGAAATATTGCCACAATAACAAGTTTGGACATTTTCCTGCTAGAAGTGCTAGATCAGCCATGCTGTAATGGCTGTGTGGACCTGTGGGCTGCTACCACTAGACTGTCAACAGCGAAGACCGACCTCAGGCCGGGCTGCAGGGAAAGAGCCCTCAAAACCTGGAACAGATAAAACACAGCTACTTGTGTCACAGCCTTATAATGACCAAGGAATTATGCCAGTCATTATGCTTTATATTAACCTAACCTACTACTGCACCCTCCATCCTCTACCCACCGCAGCCGTCCCTCCCCCCCACGCTTAACTTTAAAGGCCACCAATTACCATATTCATAACAGGTATTTTTTTTTCTGTGCAGTCTGCCGTGGAGTTCCTTCCACGGTGTGTGTGTAACTAAGATTTTATATACATGATGTTTGTACACCCCTACTTGTGTTTGCGAAGGGAGGTCGGGGCACAGCTCCTGGCCCCGCCTCTTGGGTTATCTGAGTAGCGGAAGGATATCTGAAGGATACTTCCGGGGGTCAACATCCCCGTGGTTTGGTCCCAGACCAGGCCTCCTGGTGGAGCAAAGACTATTATTGCTGGCCACACGCAGACCAATGTATGAACCACAGCCCGGCTAATCAGGCACTGATTTGAGGAACTTGTCCAGTTCCCTCTTGAAGAGAGCCAGATGTTTGTTGGTAATTCCCCGTATGCATGGAAGGAGGGTTTTGAAGAGTCGGGGACCTCTGACACTTATCGAGTTCTCTATTCGTGGACTCGTCGCGCCCCTGCTTTTTAGTAGAGGTAGCTTCAATGTCTGTCAGGTCTCGTGTCATATGGAGTGATTTCAATGTCCAGGTTTGGGATCAGTCCCTCAAGGATTTTTCAGTGTAAATTATGAAATAACTGTCTAGCCTACGTTCCAAGAGATACAGTTGAATAAACTTCAAGTGTTCCCAGTACTTCATATGTTTCTATACGAGCAGTGAAAGTTCTCTGTTTTCCAGCTCAGTAATCTGGTGTGTCTTGACGGTGGTGGTCAGTATACAACAGTATTCCAGCCTGGAGAGAACAGGTAACTTGAAGAGTATCATCACTGACTCAGCATCTCTTGTCTTGAAAGTTCTAGTTATCCAGTCTATCATTTTCCTTGTGGTAGCAATAACAACATTGTTGTGATCCTTGAATGTGAGATCTTCCTGCATCATTACTCCTAAGTCTCGCACATGGTACTTTCACTCTACTGAATAATTATAGTTTATCTTGTACTCTGTTACAGTCTTTATTTCCTCCATTCTTCCATAACAGAACAAGTGAAACTTGTCCTTGTTAAACATCATATTGTTGTCTGAGGTCCACTGGAAGACTTGATTTATATCCGCCTGAAGATTCACTGTGTCTTCGAGGGACGACACTCTCATACAGATTCTGGTGTTATCAACAAACAATGTTACACTGCTGTGATTTATGTTCTTGTTAATGTTGGATATAAGAATGAGAAACAGAAGTGGGGCGAGTACTGTGCCTTGAGGAACAGAACTTTTCACTGTGTCAGCCTCTGACTTCACTCTGTTTACTACTACTGTCTGGGGCGAGTACTGTGCCTTGAGGAACAGAACTTTTCACTGTGTCAGCCTCTGACTTCACTCTGTTTACTACTACTGTCTGGGACGAGTACTGTGCCTTGAGGAACAGAACTTTTCACTGTGTCAGCCTCTGACTTCACACTGTTTACTACTACTGTCTGGGGTGAGTACTGTGCCTTGAGAAACAGAACTTTTCACAGCGTCAGCCTCTGACTTCACTCTGTTTACTACTACTGTCTGGGGCGAGTACTGTGCCTTGAGGAACAGAACTTTTCACTGTGTCAGCCTCTGACTTCACTCTGTTTACTACTACTGTCTGGGGCGAGTACTGTGCCTTGAGGAACAGAACTTTTCACTGTGTCAGCCTCTGACTTCACTCTGTTTACTACTACTGTCTGGGCCGAGTACCTGGAGTTTACCTGGAGAGAGTTCCGGGGGTCAACGCCCCCGCGGCCCGGTCTGTGACCAGGCCTCCTGGTGGATCAGAGCCTGATCAACCAGGCTGTTGCTGCTGGCTGCACGCAAACCAACGTACGAGCCACAGCCCGGCTGGTCAGGAACTGACTCTAGGTGCTTGTCCAGTGCCAGCTTGAAGACAGCCAGGGGTCTATTGGTAATCCCCCTTATGTATGCTGGGACGCAGTTGAACAGTCTCGGGCCCCTGACACTTATTGTATGGTCTCTTAACGTGCTAGTGACACCCCTGCTTTTCATTGAGGGGATGTTGCATCGTCTGCCAAGTCTTTTGCTTTCGTAGTGAGCGATTTTCGTGTGCAAGTTCGGTACTAGTCCCTCTAGGATTTTCCAGGTGTATATAATCATGTATCTCTCCCGCCTGCGTTCCAGGGAATACAGGTTCAGGAACCTCAAGCGCTCCCAGTAATTGAGGTGTTTTATCTCCGTTATGCGCGCCGTGAAGGTTCTCTGTACATTTTCTAGGTCAGCAATTTCACCTGCCTTGAAAGGTGTTGTTAGTGTGCAGCAATATTCCAGCCTAGATAGAACAAGTGACCTGAAGAGTGTCATCATGGGCTTGGCCTCCCTAGTTTTGAAGGTTCTCATTATCCATCCTGTCATTTTTCTAGCAGATGCGATTGATACAATGTTATGGTCCTTGAAGGTGAGATCCTCGGACATGATCACTCCAAGGTCTTTGACGTTGGTGTTTCGCTCTATTTTGTGGCCAGAATTTGTTTTGTACTCTGATGAAGATTTAATTTCCTCGTGTTTACCATATCTGAGTAATTGAAATTTCTCATCGTCGAACTTCATATTGTTTTCTGCAGCCCACTGAAAGATTCGGTTGATGTCTGCCTGGAGCCTTGCAGTGTCTGCAATGGAAGACACTGTCATGCAGATTCGGGTGTCATCTGCAAAAGAAGACACGGTGCTGTGCCTTGAGGAACAGAACTTTTCACTGTGTCAGCCTCTGACTTCACTCTGTTTACTACTACTGTCTGGGGCGAGTACTATGCCTTGAGGAACAGAACTTTTCACTGTGTCAGCCTCTGACTTCACTCTGTTTACTACTACTGTCTGGGGCGAGTACTGTGCCTTGAGGAACAGAACTTTTCACTGTGTCAGTCTCTGACTTCACTCTGTTTACTACTACTGTCTGGGGCGAGTACTGTGCCTTGAGGAACAGAACTTTTCACTGTGTCAGCCTCTGACTTCACACTGTTTACTACTACTGTCTGGGGTGAGTACTGTGCCTTGAGGAACAGAACTTTTCACTGTGTCAGCCTCTGACTTCACACTGTTTACTGCTACTGTCTGGGGCGAGTACTGTGCCTTGAGGAACAGAACTTTTCACTGTGTCAGCCTCTGACTTCACACTGTTTACTACTACTGTCTGGGGCGAGTACTGTGCCTTGAGGAACAGAACTTTTCACTGTGTCAGCCTCTGACTTCACTCTGTTTACTACTACTGTCTGGGGCGAGTACTGTGCCTTGAGGAACAGAACTTTTCACTGTGTCAGCCTCTGACTTCACACTGTTTACTACTACTGTCTGGGGTGTACTGTGCTTGAGGAACAGAACTTTTCACTGTTCAGCCTCTGAGTTTACTACTACTGTCTGGGGCGAGTACTGTGCCTTGAGGAACAGAACTTTTCACTGTGTCAGCCTCTGACTTCACACTGTTTACTACTACTGTCTGTGTTCTATTTGTTAAGAAGTTAAATATCCATCTGCCCACTTTTCCAGTTATTCATTTTGCAAGTATTTGTGAGCTATCACATCATGGTCACATTTGTTGATAACTCAGTCTTATTGTGACTTAAGTTTTTCATTTATTTCCTTATTGTCGTCAATGTTCTGGATGCATTTTTGCACTGAATTTTGCCTAAGAGAAAAAGAATTTCATAAGAACATAAGAAAGGAGGAACACTGCAGGAGGCCTGTTGGCCCATACTAGGCAGGTCCTTTACAATTCATCCCACTAACAAAACATTTGACCAACCCAATTTTCAATGCCACCCAAGAAATAAGCTCTGATGTGAAAGTCCCACTCAAATCCAACCCCTCCCACTCATGTACTTATCCAACCTAAATTTGAAACTACCCAAAGTCCCAGCCTCAATAACCCAACTAGGTAGACTGTTCCACTCATCAACTACCCTATTTCCAAACCAATACTTTCCTATGTCCTTTCTAAATCTAAACTTATCTAATTTAAATCCATTACTGCTGGTTCTCTCTTGGAGAGACATCCTCAAGACCTTTTTAATATCCCCTTTATTAATCCCTGTCTTCCACTTATACACTTCGATCAGGTCTCCCCTCATTCTTCGTCTAACAAGTGAATGTAACTTAAGAGTCTTCAATCTTTCTTCATAAAGAAGATTTCTAATGCTATGTCATCCTACGCTGAATGTTTTCTAACGAATTTATGTCCATTCTGTAATATGGAGACCAGAATTGAGCTGCATAATCTAGGTGAGGCCTTACTAATGATGTATAAAGCTGCAGTATGACCTCTGGACTTCTGATGCTTACACTTCTTGATATAAATCCCAGTAATCTATTTGCCTTATTACGTATGCTTAGGCATTGCTGTCTTGGTTTAAGGTTGCTGCTCACCATAACCCCCAAGTCCTTTTCGCAATCTGTATGGCTAAGTTCTACATCATTTAACTTGTAAGTGCTAGGGTTATGGACACTCCCAAGCTTCAGAACCTTGCATTTATCTACATTGAACTGCATCTGCCACTTTTCTGACCGAGAATATAGTTTGTTTAAATCCTCCTGAAGTTCCCTAACGTCTACGTTTGAATCAATTATCCTACCTATCTTTGTGTCATCGGCGAATTTGCTCATATCACTAGTAATTCCCTCATCAAGGTCATTGATATATATTATAAACAACAACGGGCCCAAGACTGATCCCTGTGGAACGCCACTTGTTACAGATCCCCACTCGGATTTAACCCCATTTATGGACACTCTCTGCTTCCTGTCTGTGAGCCATGACTCGATCCACGAGAGCACTTTTCCCCCAATGCCATGAGCTGCCACTTTCTTGAACAGTCTTTGGTGCGGAACTCTATCAAAAGCCTTACTAAAATCTAAGTAAATAATGTCAAATTCTTTATCGTGGTCAACAGCCTCAAAAGTTGTGATGAATGGTTTGAAAAACCGACAAGTTGAAGATTGAGACACTTATGCAGCATATGGGAATCTTTATTCAGGAAACGTTTCGCCACACAGTGGCTTCATCAGTCCAATACAAAGAGGAAGGCGTAAGGAGAGGAGGAGTATGAGGTAATCAGTCCCTCAACCTGGAGTCGATGTGTTCAGTCCATCATTCTACAAGATTGGTGGACTGAACACATCGACTATAGGCTGAGGGACTGATTACCTCATACTCCTCCTCTCCTTATGCCTTCCTCTTTGTATTGGACTGATGAAGCCATTGTGTGGCGAAACGTTTCCTGAATAAAGATTCCCATATGCTGCATAAGTGTCTCAATCTTCAGCCTCAAAAGCTTTACTGAAGAAAGTTAATTAATTAGTTAGACAAGACCGGCCTCTTGTGAATCCATGCTGAGTATCATTAATCAAGCTATGCTTATCGAGATGGCTTCTTATAATCTCAGCTATAATTGACTCTAGTAATTTGCCTACAATTGAGGTCAGGCTTGTTGGGCGGTAATTTGACGGTAACGACTTGTCACCTGTTTTAAAAATAGGAATTACATTAGCCATCTTCCACATATCAGACACTACACCTGTTTGAAGAGATAAATTAAAAATATTAGTTAATGGTTCACAGAGTTCCATTTTGCATTCCTTAAGAACCCTTGAAAAAACCTCATCAGGACCCGGCGACTTATTTTGCTTCAGTCTGTCTATCTGCTTCACAACCATTTCACTAGTGACTGTGTGATGTTGCATAATTTATCTTCTTCTAGCCCACTATAAAAATTAATTACTGGAATATTGTTAGTGTCTTCCTGTGTAAAAACCGAGAGAAAATAATTGTTTAAAATCGAGCACATTTCATTCTCTTTGTCAGTAAGATGCTCATAGTTATTTTTAAGGGGACCTATCTTATCTCTAACTTTTGTTCTATAGACCTGGAAAAAACTTTTCGGGTTAGTTTTCGAGTCCCTAGCAACTTTAATTTCATAGTCCCTTTTAGCTTTTCTTATCCCCTTTTTAATGTCCCTCTTAATGTCAATATACTGATTCATAAGATGACCCTCTCCTCTTTTGATACGCCTACAAATTCCTTTCTTATGCCCTAGTAGATATTTCAGCCTATTATTCATCCATTTTGGGTCATTTCTATTTGATCTAATTTCTTTATACGGGATAAACGTTCTTTGAGCAACATGTATAGTGTTCAGAAAACTGTCATATTGATAGCTCTCTTCGTTACCCCAGTCAACAGATGATAAGTGTTCTCTAAGCCCATTGTAATCTGCTAAGCGAAAATCTGGAACTGTTACTGAGTTGTCCCTACTATCATACTTCCATTCTATGCTAAAGGTAATTGATTTGTGATCGCTTGTGCCAAGTTCCTCATTAATTTCTAAATTATTAACAAGGGTTTCCTTGTTCGCCAGAACCAAATCAAGTAGGTTATTTCCCCTTGGAGGTTCCGTCACAAACTGCTTCAAAAAACATTCCTGAACTACTTCTAAAAAGTCATTTGATTCTAAATTCCCAGTCAAGAAATTCCAATCAATGTGACTAAAGTTAAAGTCCCCTAGAATTACTACATTATCGTGCCTTGTGGCCTTAACAATTTCCTCCCACAGTAATTTCCCTTGGTCCCTATCTAAGTTTGGGGGACGGTATATCACTCCTAGAATCAATTTTTTATGCCCCTCTGAAAATTCTATCCAGACAGACTCTGTATGTGTTACCTCAGATTTAATACCCATTTTTATGCAACAGTTCAAGTGATCTCGGACATACAGTGCCACCCCACCTCCCTTACCGATATTTCTATCTACTTGGAGCAATTTAAAACCCTGAATGTGACACTCCGAAGGCATGTCCCGACTTTTTTAATTAAACCACGTCTCAGTTAAAGCAAATACATCAATGTTACCTGCACTAGCAACTAATCTCAACTCGTCCATCTTATTCCTAGCACTACGGCTATTAGCATAATAAACATTGAAAGACTCTCCTTTCTCTTTACCCTTCCTGCTCATTTCTGTTTTTCTACTAAACCTATTACTGTCCTTATCACCCAGTGCCACTGGCTTTTCCATATCTACCTCGTTCTGCTTATTACTAGTTCCCCTAGAACTCATAATATTACTACACTGGGACTTCACTGTTTTCCTGCCAAAACCCATACCACTAACTATTCCTAGTTTAAAGTCCTAACAGCTCCCTCCACTGCAGTTGCCAGTGCCCCCACCCCAGACCTAGATAAGTGAACCCCATCCCTGGCATACATGTCATTTCTGCCATAGAAGAGGTCCCAGTTGTCAATGAATGTTACCGCATTTTCCAGCCAGCAATTGACACCAATTGCCCTGGACAACCATTTATTTCCAACTCCTCTCCTTGGCAAAATACCACATATGACAGGGTTCCCACCCTTCCTCCTAATTATTTCTATTGCTGACCTATACCTGCTAATCAGGTCTTCACTCCTACGTCTGCCAACATCGTTGCCTCCAGCACTGAGACAGATAATAGGATTGCTCCCATTACCTCTCATGATGTCATCCAGACGGCTAACAGTATCCTCCGTCCCAGCCCCAGGAAAGCAAACCCTCTGTCTCCTACTCCTGTCCTTCAAGCAGAACGCCCTATCCATATACCTAACTTGGCTATCCCCAACAACAACAATATTCTTACCTTCCTTGGTGTCGTTCGTCGTGACGTTCCCAGTAGTCGACTCACATTCGTCGGGTAGCACTGAGAATGTATTATATGTTTCCACAACAGTTTCCACGGCAGTCTCTTCTTCATCGTTTCTACCTTTCCATTCGTCTTCTTGATCGTCAACTTCGTTCCCTGCTGTCCAGCCACTGACCAGTTTCCCTTCTTGACCTGAGGACTCAAAACAGGAGGACTACTACGAATCTTCTTGTTTTCCTCGGTCAGTCGCCGAATCTCCATCTTCGCCATCCTCAATTTTTCCTTAAGCTGTTGGTAAAGTTGCTCGATGGATGGCATCTTGCTTCAATCCGTAGAGAGCGCACAAACAGGTCTTCACAGAGCTAAGTACACGTCACCACTGTCACCAATGGCGGGTTTTACACAGGAATAACCGCCTACCAGTGACAATTCCTTCGTCTGCTGCACCTTTCTCATCTGACGCCGGTATATAACTGCCAAGCTTCATGTCTGTGCTTCAGCCCTATGTGATCCAGTCTAGCATAGTTAGCCCTATGTGATCCAGTCTAGCATAGTTAGCCCTATGTGATCCAGTCTAGCATAGTTAGCCCTATGTGATCCAGTCTAGCATAGTTAGCCCTATGTGATCCAGTCTAGCATAGTTAGCCCTATGTGATCCAGTCTAGCATAGTTAGCCCTATGTGATCCAGTCTAGCATAGTTAGCCCTATGTGATGATACATTCTTAATATTTATTGTCATTCTTTTCCACTGCCTGGCTCTAAAAAACTCGCTGTAGCATGCTACAGTTTCCTTGTCCAGACTGTCATTTTTAGATGAACGAGTGCTGAACATGAGAATGAAGGAGCACTGCAGGAGGCCCACTGGCCCATGCAAGGCAAGTTCCTCACAAACACAAACCGACTAACAAAAATATTTTCCCAGCCCAATTTTTAACGCTACCCCGAGGAATAAGATTTGATAATCCTCTTAACTGATGTGCAAGTCCAACTCATGTGTTTATCTTAAATTTGAAGCTATCTAAAGTTCCAGCTTCAGTGATCCTGCTAGGTAGACTGTTCCACTCATCCACTACTAGGTAGACTGTTCCACTCATCCACTACTAGGTAGACTGTTCCACTCATCCACTACTCTGGGACCTGGAGCTGCATGTGTATCCAGGAGATTTCAACATTTCCTCGGATGGCTCTATGTAGATTTTCTGTTTTTGTTAGTCCCACTACGGCCGTATTTGCAGATGACTCAAGAATACACGTTGCTGGTTTCTCTTGGCTGTGGTTTCTGGGTCCCGAGTTCCCTGGTTTCTCTTGGCTGTTGTTGCAGGGTCCCGAGTTCCCTGGTTTCTCTTGGCTGTGGTTTCCAGGTCTCGGGTTCCCTGGTTTCTCTTGGCTGTGGTTTCCGGGTCCCGGGTTCCCTGGTTTCTCTTGGCTGTGGTTCCCGGGTTCCCTGGTTTCTCTTGGCTGTGGTTCCCGGGTTCCCTGGTTTCTCTTGGCTGTGGTTTCCGGGTTCCCTGGTTTCTCTTGGCTGTGGTTCCCGGGTTCCCTGGTTTCTCTTGGCTGTGGTTTCCGGGTCCCGGGTTCCCAACTGGTGTCATTTCTGGAGTTGAAGCAGAGAAAGAACCAATACCATAACTAGGTGCAAGATCAACCAGGTTGTGATGGATATGTGGGGCAGCGGGCCACCAGCAGCAACAACCTGGTTGACCAGGTAGAAAGACTCTAGGAACTCATCAAAGGTATATCAGAGAAAAGTCCTGGCATAACTAGGACTGGTAACTGTACCAGTATCAACTTCACAACCACCAGTACGACCGATATCAGAGCCGGTATTGGTACTGAACATACCTGTGACCAGTTTTGAGGGTTTTGTTTTGCCTTCGCAGTCCAGCACTTGCAGGAGTTATTGATCTAACTTCCTCTTGAAAACTTCTAAATTCGTCCATGAAATATTTCTGATGTTTGCTGGTAGCAGGTTGAAGAGTCTTGGACCCCGCATGTTGACGCAGTGCTCTCTTGGTGTGCCCACGGCGCCAGTCTTCTTCACTGATTTTATTGCTATATCTCCCACCCCAGTAAGTTATTATAGCAGTGTGCTAGTTAGGGATCAGTCCATTAATTACCTCCCCCTTTTACATTATCAGTAATAACTCACACGGAGACAGGAAATACAGGACATTCATCTGTACATTTCGACCACTTTCTGGAATCCTCTTCAGCAAATTGATAAATTAGACACGTGTGCAACACTTTGGTATTTTTACTGAGGAAACGTTTAGCTACACTGGCTTCATCAGTCCTATATAAAGAAGAACGGTGAAGATCAGGAGTTTGAGGTAATCAGTCTTTCAGCTTCGAGTCGATTTAATTAGTTCATCAATTTTGAAAAGATTGAATAACTAGATCCTCTTCAGCATCTGCTGAAGAGGATCTAGTTATTCATTATTTAGTTATTCACTCTAGTTATTCATTTTCAGGTCTCTCTCTCTCTCTCTCTTTCTCTCTCTCTCTCTCTCTCTCTCTCTCTCTTTCTCTCTCTCTCTCTCTCTCTCTCTCTCTCTCTCTCTCTCTCTCTCTCTCTCTCCCTCTTATATAGCGAGAAATTCTAGTGCTCTGATGTTTTTCCAATAGTTGAATTTTAGCGAGTCTATACTGACAGTATACGGCCTCTGTACATTGTCGAGTTCTGCTGTCTCTCCTGTCTTGACAGATGCTGTCTACACACAACAGTGTTCGTGTGAACACCAGTCATTTCAGTTAGACCATCATATGTAATTGTTATTAAGAATTATGTGAATACGTGGGTTAGAAGGATGGGCTTTGACCGGGAGCCACAGGACGTGGGTCAGTACGGATCATCATTCACTGTGTGTCTGTACTGTACCGGGAGCCACAGGACGTGGGTCAGGGATCATCTTTCACTGCTTGTCTGTACTGTACCGGGAGCCACAGGACGTGGGTCAGGGATCATCTTTCACTGCTTGTCTGTACTGTACCGGGAGCCACAGAACGTGGGTCAGTAGTGATCATCATTCACTGTTTGTACTGTACCGGGAGCCACAGGACGTGGGTCAGTAGGGATCATCATTCACTGTTTGTACTGTACCGGGAGACACAGAACGTGGGTCAGTAGGGATCATCATTCACTGTTTGTACTGTACCGGGAGACAGAACGTGGGTCAGTAGGGATCATCATTCACTGTTTGTACTGTACCGGGAGACACAGGACGTGGGTCAGTAGGGATCATCATTCACTGTTTGTACTGTACCGGGAGACACAGAACATGGGTCAGGGATCATCATTCACTGTTTGTACTGTACCGGGAGCCACAGGACGTGGGTCAGTAGGGATCATCATTCACTGTTTGTACTGTACCGGGAGCCACAGAACGTGGGTCAGTAGGGATCATCATTCACTGTTTGTACTGTACCGGGAGACACAGAACGTGGGTCAGTAGGGATCATCATTCACTGTTTGTACTGTACCGGGAGACACAGAACATGGGTCAGGGATCATCATTCACTGTTTGTACTGTACCGGGAGACACAGAACGTGGGTCAGTAGGGATCATCATTCACTGTTTGTACTGTACCGGGAGACACAGAACGTGGGTCAGTAGGGATCATCATTCACTGTTTGTACTGTACCGGGAGACACAGAACATGGGTCAGGGATCATCATTCACTGTTTGTACTGTACCGGGAGCCACAGAACGTGGGTCAGTAGTGATCATTCACTGTTTGTACTGTACCGGGAGCCACAGAACGTGGGTCAGTAGGGATCATCATTCACTGTTTGTACTGTACCGGGAGACACAGAACATGGGTCAGGGATCATCATTCACTGTTTGTACTGTACCGGGAGACACAGAACGTGGGTCAGTAGGGATCATCATTCACTGTTTGTACTGTACCGGGAGACACAGAACGTGGGTCAGTAGGGATCATCATTCACTGTTTGTACTGTACCGGGAGACACAGGACGTGGGTCAGTAGGGATCATCATTCACTGTTTGTACTGTACCGGGAGCCACAGGACGTGGGTCAGTAGGGATCATCATTCACTGTTTGTACTGTACCGGGAGACACAGAACGTGGGTCAGTAGGGATCATCATTCACTGTTTGTACTGTACCGGGAGACACAGAACGTGGGTCAGTAGTGATCATCATTCACAGTTTGTACTGTACCGGGAGCCACAGGACGTGGGTCAGTAGGGATCATCATTCACTGTGTGTCTGTACTGTACCGGGAGCCACAGGACGTGGGTCAGTAGTGATCATTCACTGTTTGTACTGTACCGGGAGCCACAGGACATGGGTCAGTGGGGATCATCATTCACTGTTTCTCTGTACTGTACCGGGAGCCACAGGACGTGGGTCAGTAGTGATCATTCACTGTTTGTACTGTACCGGGAGCCACAGGACATGGGTCAGTGGGGATCATCATTCACTGTTTCTCTGTACTGTACCGGGAGCCACAGGACGTGGGTCAGTAGTGATCATTCACTGTTTGTACTGTACCGGGAGCCACAGGACATGGGTCAGTGGGGATCATCATTCACTGTTTCTCTGTACTGTACCGGGAGCCACAGGACGTGGGTCAGTAGTGATCATTCACTGTTTGTACTGTACCGGGAGCCACAGGACATGGGTCAGTGGGGATCATCATTCACTGTTTCTCTGTACTGTACCGGGAGCCACAGGACGTGGGTCAGTAGTGATCATTCACTGTTTGTACTGTACCGGGAGACACAGAACATGGGTCAGTGGGGATCATCATTCACTGTTTCTCTGTACTGTACTAAAGAAGCCACTCAACTTTATTTTGCTCAAGTTAGGTGGTTTAAGTTTGCTAACGTTAATTTAGGTTCAGTTAAGTTTTTTTAGGTTCGATTAAGTTAGGTTAGTTTAGGTTCGGTTACGTTAGGTTAGTTTAGGTTCAGTTAGGTTAGTTTAGGTTCGGTTACGTTAGATTAGTTTAGGTTCAGTTAGGTTAGTTTAGGTTCGGTTACGTTAAGTTAGTTTAGTTTCAGCTAGGTTAGGTTATTTTAGCTTCGGTTAGGTTAGTTAAGGTTCGGTTCGGTTCGGTTAGTTTAGGTTCGGTTCGGTTAGGTTAGTTTAGGTTCGGTTACGTTAGGTTAGTTTAGGTTCAATTAGTTAAGGTTCAGTTAGGTTAAGTTACGTTCAGTTAGTTAAGGTTCAATTAGATTAGGTTCATTTAGGTTATGTTAGGTTCAATTAGTTAAGGTTCAGTTAGGTTAGGTTACTTTAGTCCAAGATAAGTTAAAACCAGATTAAGTTCTGTTTACTTACGTCCAGCCATAGTTACGTTAAATTACATTATGGCTAAGAGAGGGAAGTACATAGCTGTGTTCAGGGAAGAGAGAGAGAAAGGGAGAGAGAGGTAGGGGGAGAGGGAGGGGGAGAGGGAGGGGGGAGGGAAGGGGGTATGGGTAAATCAGCTGATCTTGTAGTTTATGTCTGGGATAATAGCTCTAAGGAAGATGGCTGAGGCGCTGCAGGAGAAGGATATTGCCAAAGGTGTAAATGATTTTTTTATTTTATTTATTTTAGGTGTTGTGTTGTTGTGGTAGTGTTGCAATGTTGTTGTTGTGGTAGTGTTGTTGTGGTGGTGTTGCTGGGGTAGTGATATGGTAGTGTTGGTTTTGTGGTGGTGTTGTTGCAGTGATAATTATTGTGGTAGTATTGATTTTGTGGTGTTATTGTGCTAATGTTGTTTTGGTAGTATTGATTTTGCGGTGTTGTTCTGTTGTTGTGGTAGTGTTGGTGTGGTATTCTTGTGGTAGTGCTGACATGGTGTATGGTAGTGGGAGTGATGTCAGAAGATCTCACTTTCAAAGATCACAGTGATGTCATAATCACTAGAAAACAACAGGATGGATAATGAGAATCGTCAAAACAACGGATGCCAAGACAGTGATGATTCTCTTTTAAGTCACTTTTCTACCAACACGATTTTAAACGCACATTTCTTTTCCTATTTTCCAGTATCTTTTTTTCTTTTTAAGGTCATGACTTGTTTGCTGATAATGCAATTTTTTTGTCACAATTACATTTTTTGAATACACTTTCATGATGTTTGTGTTGTGTTGTGCAAGACTGGGAGTTGCGCAGATCTGAATGTCAATCAGTTTGTGTTGCGAGTCTAATAGCATTAATTTCATTATGTTCCGAACCAGATCATCGTTATTTGTTAAAACAGTGTGCTGAAGGGAAGTATATTGAGAGTTTTGTAAATAAGACGAGCAGTGAAGAATTAAAAGGTACAATACCGTGACTGGAACAATACACAAATAACTCGTATATTGAGATTTGTGATGGCTATCGCTACTCCACTACTGCTGCTGCTGCTGCTACTACTACTACTACTACTACTACTACTACTGCCACTATTAGAGTTGTAAGGAAGTGGAACAATCTGAGAGTGACGTAGCGGAGGCAGGATCCATACATAGCTTTAAGAAGAGGTATGATAAAACTCTTGGAGCAGGGGGAGAGTGGACCTAGTAGCGACTAGTGAAGTGGCGGGGCTAGAAACTGTGACTCGACCCCTGCAACCACAAATAGTTGAGTACGTACGTACACACACACACACACACACACACACACACACACACACACACACACACACACACACACACACACACACACACACACACACATACACACATACACACACCGTCACGAGTAGATATAAAAATCACAGATGACCAGAAATCAATAATGACGACCAAGGAAACCTAGAAAGCTGACCCAGGAACTGAAACACAACCGCCCCGCCTGCAAATACAACTCACGAAACACACACAGCCAAGAACCATGGCTCGACCCCCTACGAACACAACCAGGTGAACACACATCGGTTATATTATTCATACAGCTCAAAGACAATGTTAATTACAAAAACCTGGACACCACTCGGGCAAATTCCGCTTTTTAGAAATTTTCGTTTTTTACTATGCTTCCCGGGGCAGATTCTGGGTTAATGAAGGGCAAACTAGGGCAAAATGACATTGTTTACCTGTAAATATTTCGTGGGGGTAAATATATGTGCTATCAGTGCATTTTAACTGTTTTGGCCAGATATGATAAATTAGACATGTATAGTACTTGGGGTATCTTTATTGAGGAGATGTTTTGCCACACAGTGACTTCATTAGTAGTTGTGAGAGACAGGAACTACCATCCAAGACCATGTTGTGTTGGTCCAGTAGTTGTGAGAGGCAGGAGCGACCATCCAAGACTGTTGTACTGGTCCAGTAGTTGTGAGAGGCAGGAGTGACCATCCAAGACCATGTTGTACTGGTCCAGTAGTTGTGAGAGGCAGGAGTGACCATCCAAGACCATGTTGTACTGGTCCAGTAGTTGTGAGAGGCAGGAGCGACCATCCAAGACTATGTTGTACTGGTCCAGTAGTTGTGAGAGGCAGGAGTGACCATCCAAGACCATGTTGTACTGGTCCAGTAGTTGTGAGAGGCAGGAGTGACCATCCAAGACCATGTTGTACTGGTCCAATAGTTGTGAGAGGCAGGAGCGACCATCCAAGACCATGTTGTACTGGTCCAGTAGTTGTGAGAGGCAGGAGTGACCATCCAAGACCATGTTGTACTGGTACAGTAGTTGTGAGAGGCAGGAGTGACCATCCAAGACCATGTTGTACTGGTCCAGTAGTTGTGAGAGGCAGGAGCGACCATCCAAGACCATGTTGTACTGGTCCAGTAGTTGTGAGAGGCAGGAGTGACCATCCAAGACCATGTTGTACTGGTCCAGTAGTTGTGAGAGGCAGGAGTGACCATCCAAGACCATGTTGTACTGGTCCAGTAGTTGTGAGAGGCAGGAGTGACCATCCAAGACCATCTTGTACTGGTCCAGTAGTTGTGAGAGGCAGGAGCGACCATCCAAGACTGTTGTACTGGTCCAGTAGTTGTGAGAGGCAGGAGTGACCATCCAAGACCATGTTGTACTGGTCCAGTAGTTGTGAGAGGCAGGAGTGACCATCCAAGACCATGTTGTACTGGTCCAATAGTTGTGAGAGGCAGGAGCGACCATCCAAGACCATGTTGTACTGGTCCAGTAGTTGTGAGAGGCAGGAGTGACCATCCAAGACCATGTTGTACTGGTACAG
>NC_091384.1:6085953-6098453 GCF_038502225.1 Cherax quadricarinatus | reverse complement strand
TAAACTTGAAATCTAAGATTGTTATCAGCTATGTGAATGAGGACGTCTAGAAAAGGTAGCTTGTCATTGGACTTGTCTTGTGTAAACTGTATGGCCGGTTCAACTGCGTTGAGTCTTGGCTGGAGATTCCTCACATCGAAATGTTTGGGAGTTATGAGGACGTCGTCCACATAACGTAACCAAGTGACGCTGGTGGGGATGATGTTGGCAAAGTTCTAACCTCTAGGTGTTCCATGTACAAGTTGGCTAAGACGGGAATAAGGTATAGAAGGGAATAGGGGAGAGAGGGGAATAGGAGAGAGAGGGGGGAGTAGGAGATAAAGGGGAGTGGGAGAGAGAAGGGGGAATAGGGGACAGAGAGAGTAGGAAACAGAGTGGAATAGGAGAGAGAGGGGAGAATAGGGGACAGAGAGAGTAGGAAACAGAAGGGAGTAGGAGAGAGAGGGGAGTAAGAGAGACAGGAGTAGGGGAGAGGAGGAGGAAAAGGAAATTGAAGGAAATGAAGAAAGAGGAAGGAAGGGGAAGCATTCAAAAGTGTTAAGAGAAGGGGAGGAAGAGGGGGATATGTAGCTAGTGGAGTGAGATCTTAGGATACCTAAGGGATACATGAGAGATATCTGAACTATACCTGAAGGATACCAGGATACCTGAAAGATACCTGAGATATGCTTTTTGGAGGTCAACGTCGCTGCGACCCCGCCCCAGACCAGGCCTTCACGTGGATCAAGGCCTGATCAACCAGGCTGTTACTGCTGGCTGCACGCAGGTCAACGTATTGAAACACAGCCTGGCTGGTCAGGTACAGACTTTAGGAACTTGTTCAGCTTACTTTTGAAGACAGCCAGAGGTTTGTTGATAATCCCCCTTATAAGCAAAGGGAGGGCATTGAAGAGTCGGAGACCTCTAACACTCATCAATATCTCTGTGTGCACTCGTCGCGCCTCTGCTCTTTACTGGAATAATAATAATAATAATAATAATAATAATATCATTATTTACTACCAGTACATGTACAAGGTATACCAGTACATGTACAAGGTATACCAGTACATGTACAAGGTATACCAGTACATGTACAAGGTATACCAATACATGTACAAGGTATACCAGTACATGTACAAGGTATACCAGTACATGTACAAGGTATACCAGTACATGTACAAGGTATACAGATCATAGCTGACATCAGTAACATACTACTATATAGAAAGTTGCTTGTTATGCTGAGCATTTCCCGCAAATTAGGTCAGTTTTGTCCCAGGATGTGACCCACACCAGTCCACTAACACCCAGGATGTGACCCACACCAGTCCACTAACACCCAGGTACCCATTTTAATGATAGATGAACATAGACAACAGGTGTAAAGAAGCACGCCCAATGTTTCTACCCTCGCTGGGAATCGAACCCAGATCCCCGCCGTGTGAAGCGAGAGCTTTAGCCACCAGGCCACGGGGCACCGGTCACCGGAAGGTATTCTGTACACTCTGCCAATTCTCTTGTTTTCACTAGATCAACCAGGTTGGGGCGCATGCGTTGGATTGCCTGCGGCAGGCACTAACAACTTGGTCAATCAGGCCAGCAACCATGAAGTCTGGTCTGGGACCGTGCCGTGGGGTTGGTGACCTCCGGAAGCGACTCCAGGTAATAATGAGTGATTTCGGGGTCAGGTTTGGGACTTACCTGGAGTCTACCTGGAGTGCATTCCGGGGATCAACGTCCCCGCGGCCCGGTCCACGACCAGGCCTCCCGGTGGATCAGGGCCTGATCAACGAGGCTGTTACTGCTGGCCGCACGTAATCCAACGTACGAACCACAGCCCTTCCAGGATTTTCCACGTGTAAATTATGATGTATCTTTCTCGCCCTACGCTTCCAGCAGACTAGTCTACCTGGAGATGCTTCCGGAGGTCACTACCTCCGCAGCCCGGTCCCAGACCAGGACTCTTGGTTGCTGGCCCGAGCGATCAAGCTGTTAGTGCCTGCCACACACAGTCCAACATTTGCACCACAAACAAGCTTGCCAGGAACTGCTGTGAAGGAAAAGAAGGCTACAGCTAAGGGAAAGCTGTAGGGGCTACAGCTAAGGGAGAGCTATAGGGGCTACAACTAAGGGAAAGCTATAGGGGCTACAGCTAAGGAAATGCTATAGGGGCTACCGCTAAGGGAAAGCTATAGGGGCTACAACTAAGGGAAAGCTATAGGGGCTACAGCTAAGGGAAAGCTATAGGGGTTACAGCTAAGGGAAAGCTATAGGGGCTACAGCTAAGGGAAAGCTATAGGGGCTGCAACTAAGGGAAAGCTATAGGGGCTACAACTAAGGGAAAGCTATAGGGGCTACAACTAAGGGAAAGCTATAGGGGCTACAGCTAAGGGAAAGCTATAGGGGCTACAACTAATGGAAAGCTATAGGTCCACTCTCTCCCTGCTCCAAGAGCTTTATCGTTCCTCTTCTGTGTGTGTGTGTGTGTGTGTGTGTATGTTATCATTTTGTCCTAGGCACATGTCGATTAGACACTAGGCCTACTGTATATGTGTATGTGTGTGTGTGTGTGTGTGTGTGTGTGTGTGTGTGTGTGTGTACTCACCTAGCTGTGGCTGCAGGGGTCGATTCACAGATCCTGGCCCCGTGTGTGTGTACTCACCTGGTTGTGGTTACAAGTGTCGAGTCGTCACAGCTCCTGGCCCCGCCTCTTCACTGGTCGCTACTAGGTCATTTTTCCTGCTCCATGAGCTTTACCCTACCTATTCTTAAAGATATGTATGGATCCTGCTTCCACTACATCACTTCCCAGACTATTCCACTTCCTAACAACTCTGACTAAAGAAATACTTCCCAACATCTCTGTGATTCACCCGAGTCTTCAACTGTGTGTGTGTCATATACAGTATGTGTGGTATGATGTATATGCCTTATGTGATGAATATTGAACATGCAAATATACTTCACCTCTGTCCCTTACATACATGATACATTACGTCATGTATCAGAACCCTAACACGCCCCCACTTACCAGGTAACCTTCAGCTACCAGTGTAAAACAGCCAGTCATACCTGAGGGATACCTGGAGGACGTTTCTGAGGGTTAACACCCCCCCCCCCCGGAGCCCGATCCTGGCCCAGGCCTTCTTGAGGATTAAGACCTGATCAAGGAAAATCTCGTAACCCATCAAGGACTATCAAGGGTATAGCTGTATCCTACAATAATCTGATTTATTTTCCACACTCTCAGTGATTTGTCTTCCAATTTTTTAGACGTGTCTGTGTATGGCGATGGAATTAATATTTTCCGGTCGGAGGTTCGATCCTACAACCTGTGTAATAAGACCTGTGGCTCTCAACACAAAGTAACAATGATGTTTGTATGTTCCTTTCGAGGACTGATTCCCTGGTCACTCTCACGGGTGTAAGCAATCAGTCACGTTCAGTGGCTAGACTGGCGAAAGCCAAAACATACTCGCCCCGGAGTTCTGCTGACATCTGGTTAGTGGGCCCAAGATCGGTGGAATTGGCGAGTGTCAGATTACCAAGCAAAGGTGGGGTTATGGTCCGTCAGGTGTGTACACTTCCGCCAGCATCTTTCTGAGATGACTCTGGGAGGTTGTGAACCTTGCGTCTGTGACGGTGATGTCCTTTGAGGACAAGGCTAGAATTCCTGCAAGACTAGGATTCCTGCAACACTTGTTGAGTATCTTTAATGACACGGCTAGGATTTCTATGACTTAAGGCTAGGATTCCTGTAAGACTTAAGGCTAGGATTCCTGTAAGACTTAAGGCTAGCATCTCTACAAGACTTAAGGCTAGGATTCCTGCAAGACTTAAGGCTAGCATTCCTGTAAGACTTAAGGCTAGGATTTCTGCAAGACTTAAGGCTAGGATTCCTGCAAGACTTAAGGCTAGCATTCCTGTAAGACTTAAGGCTAGCATCCCTGCAAGACTTAAGGCTAGGATTCCTGCAAGACTTAAGGCTAGCATTCCTGTAAGACTTAAGGCTAGCATCCCTGCAAGACTTAAGGCTAAGATTTCAGCAAGAAGACTGCATTCACAGTTGTTGTTCTGGTTTCTGCCTCTTCAAGCAGAGCACACTGTGGATACCCGTCAATGTCCCTGGGTTCAAGTAATAATAATAATAATAATAATAATAATAATAATAATATCATTATTTACTACCAGTACATGTACAAGGTATACCAGTACATGTACAAGGTATACCAGTACATGTACAAGGTATACAGATCATAGCTGACATCAGTGACATACTACTATATAGAAAGTTGCTTGTTATGCTGAGCATTTCCCGCAAATTATGTCAGTTTTGTCCCAGGATGCGACCCACACCAGTCCACTAACACCCAGGATGTGACCCACACCAGTCCACTAACACCCAGGATGTGACCCACACCAGTCCACTAACACCCAGGATGTGACCCACACCAGTCCACTAACACCCAGGATGTGACCCACACCAGTCCACTAACACCCAGGATGTGACCCACACCAGTCCACTAACACCCAGGATGTGACCCACACCAGTCTACTAACACTCAGGATGTGACCCACACCAGTCCACTAACACCCAGGATGCGACCCACACCAGTCCACTAACACCCAGGATGTGACCCACACCAGTCCACTAGCACCCAGGATGCGACCCACACCAGTCCACTAACACCCAGGATGTGACCCACACCAGTCCACTAACACCCAGGATGCGACCCACACCAGTCCACTAACACCCAGGATGCGACCCACACCAGTCCACTAACACCCAGGATGCGACCCACACCAGTCCACTAACACCCAGGATGTGACCCACACCAGTCCACTAACACCCTGGATGTGACCCACACCAGTCCACTAACACCCAGGATGTGACCCACACCAGTCCACTATCACCCTGTATGCCACCCACACAAGTTCACTAACACCAAGGATATGACCCACACCAGTCCACTAACACTCTGGATGTGACCCACACCAGTCCACTAACACCCAGGATGTGACCCACACCAGTCCACTAACACCCAGGATGTGACCCACACCAGTCCACTAACACCCTGGATGTGACCCACACCAGTCCACTAACACCCAGGATGTGACCCACACCAGTCTACTAACACCCAGGATGTGACCCACACCAGTCCACTAACACCCAGGATGTGACCCACACCAGTCCACTAACACTCAGGATGTGACCCACACCAGTCCACTAACACCCAGGATGCGACCCACACCAGTCCACTAACACCCAGGATGCGACCCACACCAGTCCACTAACACCCAGGATGTGACCCACACCAGTCCACTAACACCCAGGATGTGACCCACACCAGTCCACTAACACCCAGGATGTGACCCACACCAGTCCACTAACACCCAGGATGCGACCCACACCAGTCCACTAACACCCAGGATTTGACCCACACCAGTCCACAAACACCCAGGATGCGACCCACACCAGTCCACAAACACCCAGGATGCGACCCACACCAGTCCACTAACACCCAGATACCTATTTTACTGATGGGTGAACATAGACAACCGGTGTAAGGAAACATAATCAATGTTTCTACGTTCGCTGGGAATCGAACCCAGACCCTCACCGTGTGAAGCGAGAGCTTTACCCACCAAGCCACGGGCCACCATCTTGGAGCTTCCCAACAAATTTTATCTTAACTTCCAATATTCGGTTTTTCGTCTAATTTCTTGTTTTAATTAGATGAAAATAAAGCTGCGAGAAAAATATTTATGTTTCTTCCAGAGGCCGTGTAAATATTGCAAGTCTCCTACCATCCCATCGTTTGTAAATATTGCAAGTCTCCTACCATCCCATCGTTTGTAAATATTGCAAGTCTCCTACCATCCCATCGTTTGTAAATATTGTAAGTCTCCTACCATCCCATCGTTTGTAAATATTGTAAGTCTCCTACCATCCCATCGTTTGTAAATATTGCAAGTCTCCTACCATCCCATCGTTTGTAAATATTGTAAGTCTCCTACCATCCCATCGTTTGTAAATATTGCAAGTCTCCTACCATCCCATCGTTTGTAAATATTGTAAGTCTCCTACCATCCCATCGTTTGTAAATATTGTAAGTCTCCTACCATCCCATCGTTTGTAAATATTGTAAGTCTCCTACCATCCCATCGTTTGTAAATATTGCAAGTCTCCTACCATCCCATCGTTTGTAAATATTGCAAGTCTCCTACCATCCCATCGTTTGTAAATATTGCAAGTCTCCTACCATCCCATCGTTTGTAAATATTGCAAGTCTCCTACCATCCCATCGTTTGTAAATATTGCAAGTCTCCTACCATCCCATCGTTTGTAAATATTGCAAGTCTCCTACCATCCCATCGTTTGTAAATATTGCAAGTCTCCTACCATCCCATCGTTTGTAAATATTGCAAGTCTCCTACCATCCCATCGTTTGTAAATATTGCAAGTCTCCTACCATCCCATCGTTTGTAAATATTGCAAGTCTCCTACCATCCCATCGTTTGTAAATATTGCAAGTCTCCTACCATCCCATCGTTTGTAAATATTGCAAGTCTCCTACCATCCCATCGTTTGTAAATATTGCAAGTCTCCTACCATCCCATCGTTTGTAAATATTGCAAGTCTCCTACCATCCCATCGTTTGTAAATATTGTAAGTCTCCTACCATCCCATCGTTTGTAAATATTGCAAGTCTCCTACCATCCCATCGTTTGTAAATATTGTAAGTCTCCTACCATCCCATCGTTTGTAAATATTGCAAGTCTCCTACCATCCCATCGTTTGTAAATATTGCAAGTCTCCTACCATCCCATCGTTTGTAAATATTGCAAGTCTCCTACCATCCCATCGTTTGTAAATATTGTAAGTCTCCTACCATCCCATCGTTTGTAAATATTGCAAGTCTCCTACCATCCCATCGTTTGTAAATATTGTAAGTCTCCTACCATCCCATCGTTTGTAAATATTGCAAGTCTCCTACCATCCCATCGTTTGTAAATATTGCAAGTCTCCTACCATCCCATCGTTTGTAAATATTGCAAGTCTCCTACCATCCCATCGTTTGTAAATATTGCAAGTCTCCTACCATCCCATCGTTTGTAAATATTGCAAGTCTCCTACCATCCCATCGTTTGTAAATATTGTAAGTCTCCTACCATCCCATCGTTTGTAAATATTGCAAGTCTCCTACCATCCCATCGTTTGTAAATATTGTAAGTCTCCTACCATCCCATCGTTTGTAAATATTGCAAGTCTCCTACCATCCCATCGTTTGTAAATATTGCAAGTCTCCTACCATCCCATCGTTTGTAAATATTGTAAGTCTCCTACCATCCCATCGTTTGTAAATATTGTAAGTCTCCTACCATCCCATCGTTTGTAAATATTGTAAGTCTCCTACCATCCCATCGTTTGTAAATATTGTAAGTCTCCTACCATCCCATCGTTTGTAAATATTGCAAGTCTCCTACCATCCCATCGTTTGTAAATATTGCAAGTCTCCTACCATCCCATCGTTTGTAAATATTGTAAGTCTCCTACCATCCCATCGTTTGTAAATATTGCAAGTCTCCTACCATCCCATCGTTTGTAAATATTGCAAGTCTCCTACCATCCCATCGTTTGTAAATATTGCAAGTCTCCTACCATCCCATCGTTTGTAAATATTGCAAGTCTCCTACCATCCCATCGTTTGTAAATATTGTAAGTCTCCTACCATCCCATCGTTTGTAAATATTGAAAGTCTCCTACCATCCCATCGTTTGTAAATATTGCAAGTCTCCTACCATCCCATCGTTTGTAAATATTGTAAGTCTCCTACCATCCCATCGTTTGTAAATATTGTAAGTCTCCTACCATCCCATCGTTTGTAAATATTGCAAGTCTCCTACCATCCCATCGTTTGTAAATATTGTAAGTCTCCTACCATCCCATCGTTTGTAAATATTGTAAGTCTCCTACCATCCCATCGTTTGTAAATATTGTAAGTCTCCTACCATCCCATCGTTTGTAAATATTGTAAGTCTCCTACCATCCCATCGTTTGTAAATATTGTAAGTCTCCTACCATCCCATCGTTTGTAAATATTGTAAGTCTCCTACCATCCCATCGTTTGTAAATATTGTAAGTCTCCTACCATCCCATCGTTTGTAAATATTGTAAGTCTCCTACCATCCCATCGTTTGTAAATATTGTAAGTCTCCTACCATCCCATCGTTTGTAAATATTGTAAGTCTCCTACCATCCCATCGTTTGTAAATATTGTAAGTCTCCTACCATCCCATCGTTTGTAAATATTGTAAGTCTCCTACCATCCCATCGTTTGTAAATATTGTAAGTCTCCTACCATCCCCTCGTTTGTAAATATTGTAAGTCTCCTACCATCCCATCGTTTGTAAATATTGTAAGTCTCCTACCATCCCATCGTTTGTAAATATTGTAAGTCTCCTACCATCCCATCGTTTTTAAATATTGTAAGTCTCCTACCATCCCCTCGTTTGTAAATATTGTAAGTCTCCTACCATCCCATCGTTTGTAAATATTGTAAGTCTCCTACCATCCCCTCGTTTGTAAATATTGTAAGTCTCCTACCATCCCATCGTTTGTAAATATTGCAAGTCTCCTACCATCCCATCGTTTGTAAATATTGTAAGTCTCCTACCATCCCATCGTTTGTAAATATTGCAAGTCTCCTACCATCCCATCGTTTGTAAATATTGTAAGTCTCCTACCATCCCATCGTTTGTAAATATTGCAAGTCTCCTACCATCCCATCGTTTGTAAATATTGCAAGTCTCCTACCATCCCCTCGTTTGTAAATATAGGTTAGGTTAAGTGAGGTTAGTTTAGGTTAAGTTAGGTTAGGTTAGGTTGGGTTAGGTTAGGTTACGTTAAGTTAGGTTAGGTTAGGTTAGGTTAGGTTAGGTTAGGTTGGGTTAGGTTAGGTTACGTTAAGTTAGGTTAGGTTAAGTTAGGTTAAGGTTAGGTTAAGTTAGGTTAGGTTAGGTTGGGTTAGGTTAGGTTACGTTAAGTTAGGTTAGGTTAGGTTAGGTTAGGTTAGGTTGGGTTAGGTTTGGTTAGGTTGGGTTAGGTTAGGTTGGGTTAGGTTAGGTTAGGTTAGGTTGGGTTAGGTTAGGTTAGGTTGGGTTAGGTTAGGTTGGGTTAGGTTAGGTTGGGTTAGGTTAGGTTGGGTTAGGTTAGGTTAGGTTAGGTTGGGTTAGGTTAGGTTAGGTTAAGTTGGGTTAGGTTAGGTTGGGTTAAGTTAGGTTGGGTTAGGTTAGGTTGGGTTAGGTTAGGTTGGGTTAGGTTAGGTTAGGTTGGGTTAGGTTAGGTTGGGTTAGGTTAGGTTGGGTTAGGTTAGGTTAGGTTAGGTTAGGTTAGGTTGGGTTAGGTTAGGTTGGGTTAGGTTAGGTTAGGTTGGGTTAGGTTAGGTTAGGATGGGTTAGGTTAGGTTGGGTTAGGTTAGGTTAGGTTGGGTTAGGTTAGGTTAGGTTGGGTTAGGTTAGGTTAGGTTAGGTTAGGTTGGGTTTGGTTGGGTTAGGTTAGGTTAGGTTAGGTTAGGTTAGGTTGGGTTAGGTTGGGTTAGGTTAGGTTAGGTTGGGTTAGGTTGGGTTAGGTTAGGTTAGATTAGGTTAGGTTGGGTTGGGTTGGGTTGGGTTAGGTTGGGCTAGGTTAGGTTAGGTTAAGTTAGGTTGGGTTAGGTTGGGTTAGGTTAGGTTAGGTTAGGTTAGGTTAGGTAAGGTTAGGTTAGGTTAGGTTAAGTTAGGTTAGGTTAGGTTGGGTTAGGTTAGACTGTCATTTGTGAAGAAATATTTACCAATTATAACGTACAATAACGCCAATAAATTAAATACAAACATTAAGGCATTTAAAAGGTTTTGTTGGGTGATTAGATAATCACTGTTTAAGACCCGTTAAACAGTAATCCATTTGACTGTCTTAATAACGGTAGAATTACCAACAGAATGGTAGGTAAACGGACACAAATATGACATATTGTATCGGCTTGACAAAGTTCCTGGAGAGCGAAACGTTGCCACAATAAAATGTCGCAGTTTTGCATCTGTGTCCATTTACTTAACTGAAATACTAACCACGGAACGGATGCGGTTTGAACCCATGGCGAGTGAATCGTAAAACTCCAGGCCAGTGCGTTAACCACTGGGCCAGCTGACCACAATAAGATTCATCCAGCTAGGTAGATTTATACACCGTAGGGAGGTTAACAATCGTGTTATTACGGTTTCGTGAGTGTTGATAGCTGTAAGGATGACAGTGTACCTCTCAGTCTCACCTGACAGCCAATAGTAACTCAGCAGCTGTCAGTTATTGATTAGACAAGAGTGACCCACATCACCACCACCACCCAGTCATCTATCCACAGCTGACCATCGATCAGCCATCGATCTGTCGTCAGAGACTGAAACCTCAGGAGGAGATCTCTCTCAGATCATGAAGACAACGTTTCGCCTACACAGGCTTCAGTCAAATATAGAGACATTAGGTGTAGTAGTGAAATGAAGATGATACAATCAGTTTAGCAACCTTGGAGATATGAGGTGGTCAGTCCCTCAGCCTGGAGAAGAATTCTTCTCCAGGCTGAGGGACTGACCACCTCATATCTTCAAGGTTGATGGATTTATTACACATTCAGTACTGCACCTGTTGCCTCTGCTTGTTCTTAGAAAGAAACAATAGTTCTCTCTTTTGTTCTGTTGTTGTGATGAGATGAATGCAATAAGTCTTTGTTGCTAGTGGGTTTGATTTCCTTGTCGTGGGCTCGAATCCCACCCGTTCCGTGATGTATAGCCATTCATTCTGCTCATCCCTGTGAGAATTGATGTAGTTTCTGTTGGGCGAAACTTCTTCTAAATCAAATAAATTGCTTGCAGTGTCAGATTAACAAAGTGTGGCAGGTGAAGCACAGTTCCACACACTACCATGACTTACTGAGGTAAGAGACTTCGTTTCAGGAGACGATATAATGTTTACTGGTGAACATTGCTGTCTCACTAGGGACGTTTGAGTTACCCCTGGTATGTACTCTTCCCCCTGAGTGTGTTCTCTACCCCTGGGTATGTCCTCTCCCCCTGAGTGTGTTCTCTACCCCTGGGTATGTCCTCTATCCCTGAGTGTGCTCTCTACCCCTGGGTATGTCCTCTCCCCCTGGGTGTGTTCTCTTCCCTCGCCTTCACTTACATCTCTCCACATTGGTATGTTCTCTCCCCCTGAGTATGTTCTTTCCCCTTGGATATGTCCTCTCCCCCTGGGTGTGTTCTCTCCCCTCACCTTCACTTACATCTCTGTTAACTTTGCCCTCCAGGCATATTTTTCTCCCCAGCTGCCTTGTCTCCCTTGGGTAACGTCCGATCTTTATCATGTCAGAATTTTCAGTTTTGTTCGTCTGTTTTCCCCCTCCCCAGTGTCTCCCTTTCCCAGTGTCTTCCCTCTTTCCCTTGTATCTCCCCTCTCCCCAATGTTTCCTCTCTCCCTTGTCTCTTTTCTATCCCTTGTGTCTCCCCTCTCCCCCATGTCTTTCCTCTCTTGTGTCTCCCTTCTCCCCAATATTTCGTCTCTCCATTGTGTCTCCCCTCTCCCCAGTGTCTCCTCTCTCCCCAGTGCCTTTCCTCTAACATTGTCTTCCTCTCCCCCGTTTATCACACCTACCTACCTCTCTTACCTGTGTGATTCTCCTCATCTGGAGTTTACCTGGAGAGAGTTCCGGGGGTCAACGCCCCCGCGGCCCGGTCTGTGACCAGGCCTCCTGGTGGATCAGAGCCTGATCAACCGGGCTGTTACTGCTGGCTGCACGCAATCCAAAGTACGAGCCACAGCCCGGCTGGTCATGTACCGACTTTAGGTGCTTGTCCAGTGCCAGCTTGAAGACAGCCAGGGGTCTATTGGTAATCCCCCTTATGTATGCTGGGAGGCAGTTGAACAGTCTCGGGCCCCTGACACTTGTTATATTGTCTCTTAACGTGCTAATGACAACCCTGCTTTTCATTGGGGGGATGTTGCATCGTCTGCCAAGTCTTTTGCTTTCGTTGTGAGTGATTTTCGTGTGCAAGTTCGGTACTAGTCCCTATAGGATTTTCCAGGTGTATATAATCATGTATCTCTCCCGCCTGCGTTCCAGAGAATACAGGTTCAGGAACTTTAAGTGCTCCCAGTAATTGAGGTGTTTTATCTCCGTTATGCGCGCCGTGAAGGTTCTCTGTACATTTTCTAGGTCAGCAATTTCACCTGCCTTGAAAGGTGGTGTTAGTGTGCAGCAATATTCCAGCCTAGATAGAACAAGCGACCTGAAGAGTGTCATCATGGGCTTGGCATCCCTAGTTTTGAAGGTTCTCATTATCCATCCTGTCATTTTTCTAGCAGCTGCAATTGATATAATGTTATGGTCCTTGAAGGTGAGATCCTCCGACATGATCACTCCCAGGTCTTTGACGTTTGTTTTTCGCTCATCTGTATACCTCTCTTCAATATCTCCCCTACTTAAGAA
>NC_091384.1:5965953-6080953 GCF_038502225.1 Cherax quadricarinatus | reverse complement strand
GTAATCGACATCATTCTATCGCTAATAGCACCTGGGATTGATTCCTTACTCCGTTCTTGATATGGAAAGGCAAAGCAACTTTAACACCAGCAAGTGGTGTTCTGTGCCTGAAGAACTTTGATTCAGGTGACATCCCAAAGGTCTTGATGTTAGCACAGGCACCTCTGTGACCACAAATGCAAGTTTTTACAGACGAATCTCCAGCTAGCGTGGCCGTGACGAACTCTAGCTCAAGTTCGTCAAGTTTGCATTTGTGGTCACAGAGGTGCCTGTGCTAACTTTCCTATGGTGTAGAAATATACCTAGTTGGATGAATCTTATTGTGGCTAGCTGGTCCAGTGGCTAACGCGACGGGCTGGAGTTTTGAGACTCTATGACCGCGGGTTCAATCCCGGCCGGGGGTATGGTTTATTTGCAATCGTGTCATTACGATTTCTTGAGTCATGTTGACGGCAGTGAAGGGACTTGAGCTAGAGTTCGTCACGGCCACGCTAGCTGGAGATTCGTCTTGATGTTCAGATGTAAATCACGGACCGGGATTCTTCCGTGAAAACCTTTTGTGGTCACAGTGGTGGCCCATACTAACCTTCTTATGGTGTATAAATATACCTAGTTGGATGAATATTATTTTAGCCAGCTGGCCCAGTGGTTAACGCACTAGAATGGAGTTTTACGACTCACCCGCCATGGGTTCAATCTCCACCCGTACCCTGGTTTGTTTTTATTGGTGTTATTACGGTTTTGTGAGTGGATAGGTAACCCATCTTGGGGAAGGAGGCAGCATGTCACCTTAACTCTTGCTGTCACTCTTCACCTATCAGTAAGTAGGTACCTGGGTGTTAGTCATCTTACACCTGCTGTCACTTTACCAAGTAGTAGGTACCTGGGTGTTAGTCTCCTTAAACCTGCTGTCACTGTTCACGTAGCTGTAAGTAGGTACCTGGGTGTTAGTTGACTGGTGTGGGTGGCATCCTGGGGGACAAGATTGAAGGACCACATTGAGTATAAGACAGATAGTCTTTGATGACGCACTGGCTTTATTGGGTTATCCTGGGTGGCTTACCCTCCCTGCTCTGGGTTATCCTGGGTGGCTCATCCTCCCTACCCTGGGTTACCCTGGGTGGCTCACCCTCCCTACACTGGGCTATCCTGGGTGGCTAACCCTCCCTACACTGGGCTATCCTGGGTGGCTAACCCTCCCTACCCAGGATGGCCAATTCTCCGTACCCTGGATGGCTAACCCTCCCTATTCTGGGTGGCTAACCCTCCCTATCCTGGATGACTAACCCTCCCTATCCTGGATGGTTAACCCTCCCTATCCTGGATGACTAACCCTCCCTATCCTGGATGACTAACCCTCCCTATCCTGGATGGTTAACCCTCCCTATCCTGGGTGGCTAACCCTCCCTATCCTGGATGACTAACCCTCCCTATCCTGGATGGTTAACCCTCCCTATCCTGGGTGGCTAACCCTCCCTATCCTGGATGACTAACCCTCCCTATCCTGGATGGTTAACCCTCCCTATCCTGGGTGGCTAACCCTCCCTATCCTGGATGGCTAACCCTCCCTATCCTGGGTGGCTAACCCTCCCTACACTTGATTATCCTAGGTGAATAACACTCCCTACACTGGGTTATCCTGGGTGGCTAACCCTCACTACACTGGGTTATCCTGGGTGGCTAACCCTCCCTACCCTGGGTGGGTAACCCACCCTACCCTGGGTGGCTAACCTTCCCTATCCTGGGTGGCTAACCCTCCCAACCCTGGGTGGCTAACCCTCCCTACCCTGGGTGGCTAAACCTCCCTACCCTGGGTTATCCTGGGTGGCAATCCCTCCCTACCCTGGGTGGCTAAGCCTCCCTACCCTGGGTGGCTAACCCTCCCTACCCCGGGTTAAAAATCCGAATAAATCTTATCTTGGCAGATCCAAAACCGACAAGCGGTGTTTAAGCCACTGGTAGCAGACAATCCTTTTAATACAGCTTTTCGCTCAAGCTTTGGGCGAAATGTTGTCTTGAAATATTCTTTAAGTATATTAGTGTCGTTTTTCCATCATACAAGAAACAATTTAGGTCAGTTGTTTCTCCTATAACGGTTGACCTACATAACTCAAGTCAACATGAGTGTATGTTTAGGTAGGTTTGCCAGGACGGGCCCTGACCCGGGTCCTGACCCGGGTCCTGACCCGGGTCGTCTTCATGTGATCCGACAAGTGGCTCCCGAAGGAGTGTCGGAGTTTATATAAGTGATGTACTGTTTATATCACTATGACAGTGGTACGGTGAAACGTGTGTAGAGAATATAAAGGCACAGTACCGTGACTGGGTCAGTATGTGCGGGTTATCTGCGCATAATGAATTCAGACTGGATAAGTTTAGACTTAGAAAGGACATAGGAAGTATTGGTTTGGAAATAGGGTGATTGAAGCTAAAACCTTGGGTGTATATACACTGAAAGGTTAATACTGCTGATGGTTTGTAAGTCTGTCAGCATATATACACTGTATATCATGTATATTTCAGTGTATATACACAGATACATACCTCTGGTGGTTTGTATACGCAATGATTTAATTATGATTTTCAGTTTTGGCTGCAAAACTTCGTCTGTCGTTTATTGAGTTAATTAAGTCAGTGTTGATGGGAATGGTGTTACCTGGTGTGTACCTGTTGATGGTTTTCAGAGCCACTGTTGTTGTGACTCGGTTCTTGACTGGTTCTTCTGCTGGCTCGTTTGACCAGACAGATTATTGGCTCTACCATTACCCTAAACCACAGCCCGGCTGATCAGGAGCCATTTGGACAAGTTGTTTTATGACCGAGACTCAAAGCTTTGCCAATGTCTCCAAAATTTCTGGCCTAACTCTAGTAGACTTCGAAAAAACCATTAACAACATACTCATGCACTCTCCCCCTGGCTTAAATTCGTGCTCAAGAACTGCAAGAAACCCTTTTCACGTGCCTTAAATATTCTATGGAGAGGGAGCCTAGACATGAGTATCATCAGAAAGTCGCTTAAAACAGAAATATCCTGGTTGAGGACCGGGCCGTGGGGGCGTTGACCCCCGGAGCAACCTCCAGGTAGACTACAAGTAGAAAGGTCATCCAAGTCAAAACACCTGAAGACTCTTGTACAGGGTGACACCTTTCGTCAGTAAAGACACCCAGGTGTTGCACACGTGTCTTACTCATCAAGTTGTCGATATTGTGTACCATCAGTAATAAAATTTAGTACCGACAAGTTGATGAGTTAGACATATACGCAACACCTGGGTGTCGTTATTGTCAAATTAAGGAGACATGTGTCTAATGACTTTGTTCCAATTTATGAAAAACAGGTTAAGTAGATTGTGAAGCTGGAGACCTAGGAGGAAGAGGAGGGTTAAGAGGAGAAAGATGAGAGAAGATGGAGGAGGGTAAAGAAGAGGAGGATTAGGTGAAGAAAGATAGGAGAGGATGGAGAAGGATAAGGAAGAGGAGAGTTAGGAGAAACATGAGGGATAGGAGAGGCGGAAGGAGGAGGATAAGGAAGAGGGAGATTAAGAGGAGAAAGATGAAGGAGGAAGAAGAGGATTAAGTGGAGAAAGATGAGAGAAGATGGAGGAGGGTAAAGAAGAGGAGGATTAGGCGAAGAAAGATAGGAGAAGATGGAGAAGGATAAGGAAGAGGAGAGTTAGGAGAAACATGAGGGATAGGAGAGGCGGAAGGAGGAGGATAAGGAAGAGGGAGATTAAGAGGAGAAAGATGAAAGATGGAGGAGGAAGAGGAGGATTAAGTGGAGAAAGATGAGAGAAGAAGACGGAGAAGGCTAAGGGAGATGAGTATTAGGAATAAGAGTATGTGAATGAGGAGAAGGAGGCGGAAGAGGAGGAGGAGGAAGAGGAGGAGGAGGTTATCAGTAGAAGCAGGTGCTCTAGGGAGAGACGTGCCCACAAGATTACAGTTCACTCTGCTTGAAGTGTCTCAAGACTCCTGGCAAAAAAGTCATTTGTGGAAGACCAGATAAGACCATTGTGAAGACCAGATAAGACCACTGTGAAGACCAGATAAGACCACTGTGAGGCAAGAAAGCTCACTTAATTAAACTTACCTCTTAAAGGGTATTTAAGCTGCCGGATAAACACCACTTTTTCTACCTTATGTATATGCCTGTGATATACCTGAGGCCTGTTTTGAGAGTTTTCCTACTCCCACAGCCCAGCCTTAAGAAAGGTTTGTCTGGTCGTTGCCTGGTCAAGCAGGCTGTTGCTCTCTCACATATCTATCACGGTCTTGTACAGTGGACACAAAAGAGCCACCACCGGCAGCAACAGCCTAGCTGTACCATATTTAAGGAATACAGAAGGATGCTTCCGGGGTCAGAGTTCATGTGGCCCTGTCCTAGACCAGGCTTCCTGCAAGATCAAGGCCTAATCAATCAGGCTATTAGTGCTTGCCGGTCCAGTAGTTGTGAGAGGCAGGAGTGACCATCCAAGACCATGTTGTACTGGTCCAGTAGTTGTGAGAGGCAGGAGTGACCATCCAAGACCATGTTGTACTGGTCCAATAGTTGTGAGAGGCAGGAGTGACCATCCAAGACCATGTTGTACTGGTCCAGTAGTTGTGAGAGGCAGGAGTGACCATCCAAGACCATGTTGTACTGGTCCAGTAGTTGTGAGAGGCAGGAGTGACCATCCAAGACCATGTTGTACTGGTCCAGTAGTTGTGAGAGGCAGGAGTGACCATCCAAGACCATGTTGTACTGGTCCAGTAGTTGTGAGAGGCAGGAGTGACCATCCAAGACCATGTTGTACTGGTCCAGTAGTTGTGAGAGGCAGGAGTGACCATCCAAGACCATGTTGTACTGGTCCAGTAGTTGTGAGAGGCAGGAGTGACCATCCAAGACCATGTTGTACTGGTCCAGTAGTTGTGAGAGGCAGGAGTGACCATCCAAGACCATGTTGTACTGGTTCAGTAGTTGTGAGAGGCAGGAGCGACCATCCAAGACCATGTTGTACTGGTCCAGTAGCTGTGAGAGGCAGGAGCGACCATCCAAGACCATGTTTTACTGGCTCAGTTGTTGTGAAAGGCAGGAGCGACCATCCAAGACCATGTTGTACTGGTTCAGTAGTTGTGAGAGACAGGAGCGACCATCCAAGACCATGTTGTACTGGTCCAGTAGTTGTGAGAGGCAGGAGTGACCATCCAAGACCATGTTGTACTGGTCCAGTAGTTGTGAGAGGCAGGAGTGACCATCCAAGACCATATTGTACTGGTCCAGTAGTTGTGAGAGGCAGGAGTGACCATCCAAGACCATGTTGTACTGGTCCAGTAGTTGTGAGAGGCAGGAGTGACCATCCAAGACCATGTTGTACTGGTCCAGTAGTTGTGAGAGGCAGGAGTGACCATCCAAGACCATTTTGTACTTGTCCAGTAGTTGTGAGAGGCAGGAGCGACCATCCAAGACCATGTTGTACTGGTCCAGTAGTTGTGAGAGGCAGGAGTGACCATCCAAGACCATGTTGTACTGGTCCAGTAGTTGTGAGAGGCAGGAGTGACCATCCAAGACCATGTTGTACTGGTCCAGTAGTTGTGAGAGGCAGGAGTGACCATCCAAAACCATGTTGTACTGGTCCAGTAGTTGTGAGAGGCAGGAGTGACCATCCAAGACCATGTTGTACTGGTCCAGTAGTTGTGAGAGGCAGGAGCGACCATCCAAGACCATGTTGTACTGGTCCAGTAGTTGTGAGAGGCAGGAGTGACCATCCAAGACCATGTTGTACTGGTCCAGTAGTTGTGAGAGGCAGGAGTGACCATCCAAGACCATGTTGTACTGGTCCAGTAGTTGTGAGAGGCAGGAGCGACCATCCAAGACGATGTTGTACTGGTCCAGTAGTTGTGAGAGGCAGGAGCGACCATCCAAGACGATGTTGTACTGGTCCAGTAGTTGTGAGAGGCAGGAGCGACCATCCAAGACCATGTTGTACTGGTCCAGTAGTTGTGAGAGACAGGAGCGACCTGTTCTAAACCCATGTTGACCTGGGTTGTGTCTTGGTTCGATTATTGGCTCACTGAACAGTGTATGTATTGTGACTTCAGTATTTCGCTCGTTTCTTTGTTATCTTCAGTGCGGGTTCCATCTCTTTGAAGGACGGGCACAATAGTAGATGTGGTCTTTTTCTTGGATTTTGTATGTGAAAAAAAAGGTTTTTGGATTCTTTCAATTTCATTATTGGGTTATTTCTCTGTTTCTCCTTTATTCTTTATGATGATGGAAAACAACCACTGGGGGAGTTGAATGATAGCCTTTCGTGTTGCAGTGAACACATCATCAGAAGCTTACAATGTTGTAGAAATGAGTAGGAAGATACGTTCAAGGGAATTGCAATGAGATGGCAGTGGTCTGACGCTCTTCCATCTAAGGCAGTGGTTCCCAAGCTTTTTCAGCTTGTTACCCAATTTAACATGCCACATAAAGCATGTTACCCCTTTCACAAAATGTTATTATTATTGATATATATGGCTAAACGTGAACGTATACAGCCTCGCATACTCTGTTAATCCTAGCAAAATCATTGAAAACGTAAGAACCACACATACATTATATATAAAATTAATAATAGCTACAAATTCACAGTAACAGTGGGTAAATACTAACTATATACTGCACAGGGCAGTACACATACATACCAGCTTATGTCTACCTCGGCTGATGCTCACAGATAAACTGACAGTGTGAAATAGAGGCAGCCTCAGGAAGTGAGTGACGCGTACTGGACAGGTCGATCTGGGCTACTGAGTGACTTTTGTCCTGAAGCATACTTGTCAAAATACTTTTGGGTTTCCACACACTTAGCTATATATTTCTTCTTTTCTAATACTGTATATTAGTTTTTGATGTTTATTGTTATTTGGTTTAACTTTATTACTTACTTATAATAGGTTTACTTTACAACTTTATATACTAAGACAAAGTTAACAATAATCCTCATACCGGGTACCGCATTGCTTTCTTGATTTTCAGAATTCATAACTTTTTTTCTGTCACCCCTCCATTACCCCGCAAAAATGGTTAAATTACCCCCAGGGGGTAATTTACCCCCAGTTTGGGAACCACTGATCTAAGGTAACCCAGGCCTCTAATAGGAATTACTCAGAGGTAATACTGTATTACATTCCTGTCAATTTAACGGACCGAGGTTCGAGTCCCCCGTCCACCCTTCTGTTTATTTATATTTCAGTAAGTTCATGATTTATATGGTCCCGGTGAATAGATTCTACGAAGGACAGAAAGAATATTTTCCGCTTCCTTTAAGGATTTTGTTTTTTGTCTAACTCTCGTGCCTTCTGTTGTATTCAGACATTCAGTTTCTGCTCGGTGTTTCTCTTTTTTTCTTTCTTGAGAAAATATGGAAATTCTCTAGATGGTTGTTGTTTCCTGGAAGGTTGTTTACCAGTGTTTCAGTCATGTATGACAGGATGGTAGTACCTCCCTGGATAGTTGTTTTTTACCAGTTTTTCAGTCATGTATGACAGGATGGTAGTGCCTCCATGGATAGTTGTTGTTTACCAGTGTTCCAGTCATGTATGACAGGATGGTAGTACCTCCCTGGATAGTTGTTGTTTACCAGTGTTCCAGTCATGTATGACAGGATGGTAGTGCCTCCCTGGATAATTGTTGTTTACCAGTGTTCCAGTCATGTATGACAGGATGGTAGTGCCTCCCTGGATAGTTGTTGTTTACCAGTGTTCCAGTCATGTGTGACAGGATGGTAGTGCCTCCCTGGATAGTTGTTGTTTACCAGTGTTCCAGTCATGTATGACAGGATGGTAGTACCTCCCCGGATGGTTGTTGTTTACCAGCGTTCCAGGACAGGAGGGTAGTATCATCCCTGGATGGTTTCTGTACTTCTTTCATTTTCAGTATAATGAAACAAATGCTCAGTTCAGCATGAATTATATATTAAGCTTCTTCAACGTATAGCCTATTAGCAAAATATATATTGTTTATTTTTTTTTGCAGGTACGTGTGTGTCGGTGGTTACTGTGGGAGACGACCTTGTACCAGGTGTGTAAGTTAAAGTACAGAAACTATACTTGTGAAATACCCGTAGCCGGTGTTGGGGGTCTAGCCTCGTGTACTTATATTATATAAACTGCGCGAAATGTATCATTGTAGATAGCATGAGCATTCCACTCCTTCGTGGAAGTTGTGTTCATTTAATTAATATCACATACCTGCAAGCCCCTCCCAAGAAGTTCATCACTAGTGATCCCTTAAATCTCTTGTACAAGTAACTGCTCAAGACGAAACTTCTCTCCTAACTGGTAGTTATAATTTATCACGAGTTATATACACTGATGGATCTAAGCAGGAGTCTACTGGCTGGGCTGCATCTGCTCTTGTAGTTACCTCACTAGTTAAGATAGGAACTTTGTTGAGCTAGGATTCTAAATTACGAGGTGAAGTGTTTGCCACCTTAATGGCACTAAAGTTAGGAGTGATTCTATGTCTTTACATAATGCATTTGTCAAACATTAAACATAACATTAGAAGAGAAGTTAATAATGAAAGTGAATGTTCTAGGAATGCCTCCCTGTCTCTTCTGGACCTTGTATGATGCATTAATTTTACCTAATTATTTTAATTTTCTCTAGGCAGAGAAAGAAAATCTGTGATTCTTCCTCTCTGTCTCTAGAGGGAGCGTCTCTCTCTAACCTTCATCTTCTCTCCCTTTTCCTTTATGGTAATCGTCTGGAAGGCACTTGTAGTGTCACTGAGTTCAGACTCTCCGGACACTGGTTCACAACACTGTTACTTATTGGTTCACAGCACTGTTACTCACTGGTTCACAACACTGTTACTCACTGGTTCACAATGCTGTTACTTATTGGTTCACAACACTGTTACTTATTGGTTCACAACACTGTTACTTATTGGTTCACAACACTGTTACTTATTGGTTCACAACACTGTTACTTATTGGTTCACAACACTGTTACTTATTGGTTCACAACACTCTTACTTATTGGTTCACAACACTGTTACTTATTGGTTCACAACACTCTTACTTATTGGTTCACAACACTGTTACTTATTGGTTCACAACACTGTTACTTATTGGTTCACAACACTGTTACTTATTGGTTCACAACACTGTTACTTATTGGTTCACAACACTGTTACTTATTGGTTCACAACACTGTTACTTATTGGTTCACAGCACTGTTACTCACTGGTTCACAACACTGTTACTTATTGGTTCACAACACTGTTACTCACTGGTTCACAGCACTGTTACTCACTGGTTCACAACACTGTTACTCACTGGTTCACAACACTGTTACTCACTGGTTCACAACACTGTTACTCACTGGTTCACAGCACTGTTACTCACTGGTTCACAGCACTGTTACTCACTGGTTCACAGCACTGTTACTCACTGGTTCACAGCACTGTTACTCACTGGTTCACAACACTGTTACTCACTGGTTCACATCACTGTCACTGGTTCACAACACTGTTACTTATTGGTTCACAACACTGTCACTCACTGGTTCACAGCACTGTTACTCACTGGTTCACAACACTGTTCTCAATGGTTCACAACACTGTTACTCACTGGTTCACAACACTGTTACTCACTGGTTCACAACACTGTTACTCACTGGTTCACAACACTGTTACTCACTGGTTCATAACACTGTTACTCACTGGTTCACAACACTGTTACTCACTGGTTCACAACACTGTTACTCACTGGTTCACAACACTGTTACTCACTGGTTCACAACACTGTTACTCACTGGTTCACAACACTGTTACTCACTGGTTCACAACACTGTTACTCACTGGTTCACAACACTGTTACTCACTGGTTCACAGCACTGTTACTCACTGGTTCACAGCACTGTTACTCACTGGTTCACAACACTGTTACTCACTGGTTCACAACACTGTTACTCACTGGTTCACAACACTGTTACTCACTGGTTCACAACACTGTTACTCACTGGTTCACAACACTGTTACTCACTGGATCACAACACTGTTACTCACTGGTTCACAACACTGTTACTCACTGGTTCACAACACTGTTACTCACTGGTTCACAACACTGTTACTCACTGGTTCACAACACTGTTACTGACTGGTTCACAACACTGTTACTCACTGGTTCACAGCACTGTTACTCACTGGTTCACAACACTGTTACTCACTGGTTCATAACACTGTTACTCACTGGTTCACAACACTGTTACTCACTGGTTCACAACACTGTTACTCACTGGTTCACAACACTGTTACTCACTGGTTCATAACACTGTTACTCACTGGTTCACAACACTGTTACTCACTGGATCACAACACTGTTACTCACTGGTTCACAACACTGTTACTCAGTATTATCTTCTCAGTATATTTCAGTAAAGTCATGATATATTTGATCGCAGTTACTGTATTGTTGTATTTGTTGAATAATACAACTTCATGAATGTTAATGTTGGTCTGCTCCAGACCAGTGTGTATGTAGGTCTGAACTTAAGTTGTGGTCTGAGTTTGTTGTGTTCAACACTGTTATGTTCAGTACCAGATCCTTATTATTTGTGACCATAACATCAAGAATATTGTCCAGTGACCATAACCTCAAGAATATTATCCAGTGACCATAACCTCAAGAATATTATCCAGTGACCATAACCTCAAGAATATTATCCAGTGACCATAACCTCAAAAATATTATCCAGTGACCATAACCTCAAGAATATTATCCAGTGACCATAACCTCAAGAATATTATCCAGTGACCATAACCTCAAGAATATTATCCAGTGACCATAACCTCAAGAATATTGTCCAGTGACCATAACCTCAAGAATATTATCCAGTGACCATAACCTCAAGAATATTATCCAGTGACCATAACATCAAGAATATTATCCAGTGACCATAACATCAAGAATATTATCCAGTGACCATAACATCAAGAATATTATCCAGTGACCATAACATCAAGAATATTATCCAGTGACCATAACCTCAAGAATATTATCCAGTGACCATAACATCAAGAATATTATCCAGTGACCATAACATCAAGAATATTATCCAGTGACCATAACCTCAAGAATATTATCCAGTGACCATAACCTCAAGAATATTATCCAGTGACCATAACATCAAGAATATTATCCAGTGACCATAACATCAAGAATATTATCCAGTGACCATAACATCAAGAATATTATCCAGTGACCATAACATCAAGAATATTATCCAGTGACCATAACATCAAGAATATTATCCAGTGACCATAACATCAAGAATATTATCCAGTGACCATAACCTCAAGAATATTATCCAGTGACCATAACCTCAAGAATATTATCCAGTGACCATAACATCAAGAATATTATCCAGTGACCATAACCTCAAGAATATTATCCAGTGACCATAACATCAAGAATATTATCCAGTGACCATAACATCAAGAATATTATCCAGTGACCATAACATCAAGAATATTATCCAGTGACCATAACATCAAGAATATTATCCAGTGACCATAACATCAAGAATATTATCCAGTGACCATAACCTCAAGAATATTATCCAGTGACCATAACCTCAAGAATATTATCCAGTGACCATAACCTCAAGAATATTATCCAGTGACCATAACATCAAGAATATTATCCAGTGACCATAACATCAAGAATATTATCCAGTGACCATAACATCAAGAATATTATCCAGTGACCATAACCTCAAGAATATTATCCAGTGACCATAACATCAAGAATATTATCCAGTGACCATAACATCAAGAATATTATCCAGTGACCATAACATCAAGAATATTATCCTGTGACCATAACATCAAGAATATTATCCAGTGACCATAACATCAAGAATATTATCCAGTGACCATAACCTCAAGAATATTATCCAGTGACCATAACCTCAAGAATATTATCCAGTGACCATAACATCAAGAATATTATCCAGTGACCATAACCTCAAGAATATTATCCAGTGACCATAACCTCAAGAATATTATCCAGTGACCATAACATCAAGAATATTATCCTGTGACCATAACCTCAAGAGTATTATTCAGTCTGTTTAATTCCACTACTTGCTGAATTAGAGGTGAATTTACCCACAGAATCTTAACTGGTTTCTGTGTGACTGCTGATGCAGACTGCCACCTCGGATCTAATATTCCACAATAACATTTGCCATGTTATTGCACTTTAAGGGTCCAAAATTGAGATCAAACAACGGGATTTTTGAACCGGGGATAGAGAAGTTTCAAGACAACGATAGACTTTTCAATAGCTTGTTTTAAACAGCTGGGAAATTAAACCAGCAGGTTTATATTAATCTAAATTTGGGGTTAATTTTATTTTTTGGCATTGGGAATCTGTGTTAGAGTATTTGTGTTGTTCAGTAACTTGGTGTGAGTGACTCGCTGCTGCTTACAGGCCAATCAGAATATTAACAACACTGCTGGTACAGTGTTGGTACATTGACAACACTGTTGGTACAGTGTTGTCACTATTAACACTGTAGTTAGTGTTTTCACTGTATTATTAGAACTGTAGTGTTGTCATTATTAACGCTGTAGTTAGTGTTATCACTGTAATATTACCACTGTAGTTAGTGTTGTCAGTGTACTATTACCACTGTAGTTAGTGTTGTCAATGTATTATTACATGGTAGTGTTGTCAGTGTACTATTGCCACTGTAGTTAGTGTTGTCAGTGTACTATTACCACTGTAGTTAGTGTTGCCAGTGTACTATTACCACTGTAGTTAGTGTTGCCAGTGTACTATTACCACTGTAGTTAGTGTTGTCAGTGTACTATTACCACTGTAGTTAGTGTTGCCAGTGTACTATTACCACTGTAGTTAGTGTTGTCAGTGTACTATTACCACTGTAGTTAGTGTTGTCAGTGTACTATTACCACTGTAGTTAGTGTTGTCAGTGTACTATTACCACTGTAGTTAGTGTTGCCAGTGTACTATTACCACTGTAGTTAGTGTTGTCAGTGTACTATTACCACTGTAGTTAGTGTTGTCAGTGTACTATTACCACTGTAGTTAGTGTTGTCAGTGTACTGATACCACTTATCTGGTTTTCACTTGTAAATAAACACGCTTATCAGATATTTATATCTGATTATCAGAATAATTTTCAATGTTTATTGTGACAACATCAGTTGTGTTTAACTCTGTGAGGAGTTCATTAGGTGGACGAATAACTGGGGACGAATAATCGAGGAGGAATAACTAGGTAGGAACAACTGGGGAGGAATAACTCGGGAGAAATAACTGGATAGGAATAACTGCGGAGGAATACCTAGGGAGATATAGCTGGGTATGAACAACTGGGAGGAATAACTTCGGAGAAATACCTGGGGTAATAACTGGGGAGAAATACCTGGGGGTAATAACTGGGGAGAAATACCTGGGGGTAATAACTGGGGAGAAATACCTGGGGGTAATAACTAGGGAGAAATAACTTGGGGTAATAACTGCGGAGAAATAACTTGGGTAATAACTGGGGAGAAATAACTTGGGGTAATAACTGGGGAGAAATAACTTGGGGTAATAACTGGGGAGAAATAACTTGGGGTAATAACTGGGGAGAAATAACTTGGGGTAATAACTGGGGAGAAATAACTTGGGGTAATAACTGGGGAGAAATAACTTGGGGTAATAACTGGGGAGAAATAACTTGGGGTAATAACTGGGGAGAAATAACTGTGGGTAATAACTGGGGAGAAATAACTGTGGGTAATAACTGGGGAGAAATAACTTGGGGTAATAACTGGGGAGAAATAACTTGGGGTAATAACTGGGGAGAAATAACTTGGGGTAATAACTGGGGAGAAATAACTTGGGGTAATAATTGGGGAGAAATAACTGTGGGTAATAACTGGGGAGAAATAACTTGGGGTAATAACTGGGGAGAAATAACTTGGGGTAATAACTGGGGAGAAATAACTGTGGGTAATAACTGGGGAGAAATAACTTGGGGTAATAACTGGGGAGAAATAACTTGGGGTAATAACTGGGGAGAAATAACTTGGGGTAATAACTGGGGAGAAATAACTTGGGGTAATAACTGGGGAGAAATAACTTGGGGTAATAACTGGGGAGAAATAACTTGGGGTAATAACTGGGGAGAAATAACTTGGGGTAATAACTGGGGAGGAATAACTTGGGGTAATAACTGGGGAGAAATAACTTGGGGTAATAACTGGGGAGAAATAACTTGGGGTAATAACTGGGGAGAAATAACTTGGGGTAATAACTGGGGAGAAATAACTTGGGGTAATAACTGGGGAGAAATAACTTGGGGTAATAACTGGGGAGAAATAACTTGGGGTAATAACTGGGGAGAAATAACTTGGGGTAATAACTGGGGAGAAATAACTGTGGGTAATAACTGGGGAGAAATAACTTGGGGTAATAACTGGGGAGAAATAACTTGGGGTAATAACTGGGGAGAAATAACTTGGGGTAATAACTGGGGAGAAATAACTTGGGGTAATAATTGGGGAGAAATAACTGTGGGTAATAACTTGGGGTAATAACTGGGGAGAAATAACTTGGGGTAATAACTGGGGAGAAATAACTTGGGGTAATAACTGGGGAGAAATAACTGTGGGTAATAACTGGGGAGAAATAACTTGGGGTAATAACTGGGGAGAAATAACTGGGGAGAAATAACTTGGGGTAATAACTGGGGAGAAATAACTTGGGGTAATAACTGGGGAGAAATAACTTGGGGTAATAACTGGGGAGAAATAACTTGGGGTAATAACTGGGGAGAAATAACTTGGGGTAATAACTGGGGAGAAATAACTTGGGGTAATAACTGGGGAGAAATAACTTGGGGTAATAACTGGGGAGAAATAACTTGGGGTAATAACTGGGGAGAAATACCTGGGGGTAATAACTGGGGAGAAATAACTTGGGGTAATAACTGGGGAGAAATAACTTGGGGTAATAACTGGGGAGAAATAACTTGGGGTAATAACTGGGGAGAAATAACTTGGGGTAATAACTGGGGAGGAAAGGGAGAGTTACATGAAATGTTACTCTCAGTAGTTTTTGATTTCTTTCCACTTTGTTAACCCAGTTGACATGTATCACTACGGGAGGATACAGTGTGGTACAGTCTAGTGCATATATCACTACAGGAGGATACAGTGTGGTACAGACTAGTGCATGTATCACTACAGGAGGATACAGTGTGGTACAGTCTAGTGCATGTATCACTACAGGAGGATACAGTGTGGTACAGTCTAGTGCATGTACCACTACAGGAGGATACAGTGTGGTACAGTCTAGTGCATGTATCACTGCAGGAGGATACAGTGTGGTACAGTCTAGTGCATGTATCACTACAGGAGGATACAGTGTGGTACAGTCTAGTGCATGTATCACTGCAAGAGGATACAGTGTGGTACAGTCTAGTGCATGTATCACTACAGGAGGATACAGTGTGGTACAGTCTAGTGCATGTATCACTACAGGAGGATACAGTGTGGTACAGACTAGTGCATGTATCACTACAGGAGGATACAGTGTGATACAGTCTAGTGTATGTATCTCTACAGGAGGATACAGTGTGGTACAGTCTACTGCATGTATCACCAGGAGGATACAGTGTGGTACAGTCTAGTGCATGTATCACTGCAGGAGGATGCAGTGTGGTACAGTCTAGTGCATTTATCACTGCAGGAGGATACAGTGTGGTACAGTCTAGTGCATTTATCACTGCAGGAGGATACAGTGTGGTACAGTCTAGTGCATTTATCACTGCAGGAGGATACAGTGTGGTACAGTCTAGTGTATGTATCACTACAGGAGGATACAGTGTAGTACCGTCTACTGCATGTATCACTACAGGAGGATACAGTGTGGTACAGTCTAGTGCATGTATCACTACAGGAGGATACAGTGTGATACAGTCTAGTGCATGTATCACCACAGGAGGATACAGTGTGATACAGTCTAGTGCATGTATCACTTCAGGAGGATACAGTGTGATATAGTCTAGTGTATGTATCACTACAGGAGGATACAGCGTGGTACATGAATCAAACTGTATCACTACGGGAAGAGACAGTCTGCTATATGCGTCTGTATGTGACTATATCCATCTGTATGTGACTGTATGCCTCTGTATGTGACTGTATGCGTCTGTATGTGACTGCATCTCTATGTGACCGTATGCTTCTGTATGTGACTGTAAGTGACTGTATGCGACCCCTGCTTAGGTATGTATTACAACCCAGGATTCCAAATGGCCTGTTACCCCGTGTGTAATGGGTGCAAAATAAAAACAGTAGAAAAAGTTTAAACTTATATTATCCTTCACCAATTTAGAACAGCAATATGTACACTATGTACAGTGATAAGTATAGTGCACTCCACGGTAAGCAAAGCAGAAATAGAAGCCACAAGATAGCAGACCGTGCTTCAACCAGCTCTAGAATGGGAATGACAAGGGCAGACAGGAGAGCGGTACCCACATAACCTCTGCGATTGCCAAAACCATCTTCTTATTGGCTACAACCTGGTCACTAGTTGAACGACGGGGCCCCATCATCAACTCTTAGCAACCTGGTTCGCTGGTTGGGGGAGATAGCCTGTAAATGAGGGTGTGTACATGCGCCGAATAAAGGTTACGTACTCTTTGCATGCCACAGTATGGAAAGAATGAAGAACTCAAAAGGAGCACTATATACAAAACTGAAGAGGGTCGCCAAATAGAACGTAAGGAACACGTGAAAGACCTGGGAATAACTATGTCAGCGGACCTTTCTTTTAAAGACCATAACAAGACAAAGATCACGACAGCCAGGAAGATCACTGAGTGGGTATTGAGAACTTTGAAAACAAGGGAAACAATGCCGATGGTGACACTCTTCAAATCGCTAGTGCTCCCTCACTTAGAATATTGCTCAGTGTTGACGGCCCCGTTCAGGGCAGGAGAAATATCGGAGCTGGAACAAATACAGAGATCGTTTACGGCTCACATTGAGCCAGTAAAGCACCTAAACTACTGGGAACGCCTGCGAGTCTTGAATATGTACTCATTGGAGCGGAGGAGAGAAAGGTACATGATAATATATACCTGGAAGGTACTCGAGGGCTTGGTCCCAAATTTGCACACTGCCATAACAACATACTGGAGTGAGAGATATGGGAGAAGTGTAAAATAACCCCAGTGAGGAGCAGGGGTGCGGTGGGCACAATAAGGGAACACTGTATCAACATCCGGGGTCCCAGACTTTTCAACATATTACCAGAAGATATCAGAAACACTGCTGGAACAAGTGTAGAAGTCTTCAAGAGGAAACTAGACAAGTATCTTCACCAGGTGCCAGATCAACCAGGCTGTGATGGATATGTGGGGCAGCGGGCCTCCAGCAGCAACAGCCTGGTTGACGAGGAGAGCACCAGACGAGCCTGGCCCATGGCCGGGCTCAGAGAGTAGATATACTCTCGAAATTCTTCTAAGGTATATTGTGATGTAGTTCAGCTGGGCTTGTGAATCTCTGGGGAGACCTAATTTAACCAATTATATGGTCACACCATGATCGAGAGATTCGTGCGGAGCTCTGGCCTGGGTGCAGAGCTCTGAGCAGAGAGACTTCGAGCGGAGCTGCTGCTGGGGTGCAGGGCTCGGGAGAAGGCTGCTGAAGTCTCGGGAGGAGACTGTTGGAGACATTGGGCAGAGTACTGGCTTGGAGCAGTACTCGTGCTGTATAGGTCTTGGGACCTGTGGCTTAGTTAAGAACATAAGAATGGAGGAACACTGCAGAAGGCCTACTGGCCCATGCGAGGCAGGTCCTTATCAAAACGTCCTCTACCTTAAGCTTCCCATGAAATAACTCCCGTACCCAATGACACCAATCAAACCCAGCGCCTCCTACTCATATATTTGTCCAGTCTCTTCTTAAAGCTACCCAAGGTCCTAGCCTCTATCACCCCTCTGGGGAGACTGTTCCACGCATCTACAACTGTGTTAGAAAACCAGTACTTACCTATGTCCTTTCTAAATTTATTCCTGTGGTGAACTGTCTTCTGAACTATATTGTAAGTTATATTCATTTTGGTCAAGTTGATTGTATTTCCCAGTCTCACTGCTTATACATACCACCCCATTTATCTAAATATTATTGTACAAAGACTTAATAATAAACTGTGTTTGAGTAGAATAGTAATATTCACTGTCCCCGTTATTTACTCATTTCTCCATTTATTTTTATTTGAAGTAGTGAGAGGGTGAGTAGTGTGGTGGTAGAATAATGAGAGGTGATGTAGTCACAAGTGACCTCACATTACCTACCTACCGCTCGCCGCTAATCACTCGACCCAGACTCTCCTGCCTACTCCCTCCGATTACTCACATATTCCCCAGTTATGCTTACATTCCAGTACATCCCTACATGACAGTATCAAAGGTATATAAAGGTCCCAGCTCAAGAGCCCAGTTGGTTGGTAAAGTACGTTTAAAACCTATCGACTGTATGATACTCAAGAATACTGTTAAACCAAACATAGGTATGACAGTATTCTTGTGTATATACACTGTATATATACAGTGAATATACACTGAGATATACACCTCTCAGTGCATGCATTGTGTATATTTACACTGAGATATACACCTCTCTGTGTATATATTGTATCTGCGTCTACATACACTGATATATACACCTCTCAGTGTATGTATTATGTGTGTATTTGCGTAATACACCACCAATTCTAATTATTTTTTATTCTTGTGCTATTGGTCGTGTCAGATTATGTACAATTTCTATGATGATTATGATGAATTATGGTGATATTGATGGTGTATAATAGTGAGACTTGATGAATAAGACACATGAGAAATAGTGAAGATATTTACCCAAATATTGCACAAATATCTAATTCAACACATAGGAAGCTCCAGCACTTAGTGCACGGGAGGAAGAGGAGAATATTGAGGAATAGGAAGAAGAGAGGATGAGAATGTTGAGGAAGAGGAGGGTGATGAAGAGGAGAGAAGTAGGGAAAGAGGAGAATACAAGACGAGCACACGACAAGGATAATGTAGCGAGAATAGTTGTGATCAATACTGACACGTTCCTCTTGCTGGTAGTTGTGGTGGTGGTGGTAGTTGTGGTAGTGTAGATAGTAGAATTAGTGGTGGTGGTGATACTGGTTGTGGTAGTGGTGGTGGTTGTGATGGTACTGGTGTTGGTGTAGGTGGTTATAATATTAATGGTGGTGGTAGTGGAACTGGTGGTGGTGGTGGTAGCAGTGATGGTTAGGCTTCCTTGGTTTATTGCCTGTTCAACCAAGCTGTTGTTGCTGGCGGTTCACTAGTTCATAACCATCACAGCCTGGATGATCTGGCACTTGGTGGAGATGGTGGTCTAGTTTCCTCTTCAAAACTTCAGAATTTGTTGTGGTAATATTTCTGATATCTGCTGGTAGCAGGTTGAAGAGTCTTGGTCCACGCATGCTGACATAGTGTTATCTTATTGTGACCATGGTACAACCAGGTTGTTGCTGCCAGTGTTGACGCAGTGTTATCTTATTGTGTTCATAGCACAACCAGGTTGTTGCTGCCAGTGTTGACCAGATTTATCTTACTGTGTTCATAGTACCCCTATTTTTCACAGTTCTCTATACACTTCCTACAGTATCTCTCACTCCAGTATGTAGTAACGGAATTCGATCCTTCAGAACGTCATGTATATATCTGGTATCTCTCTCTCCTCCACTCCAGAGAACACATTCCAATTATTTTGATGCGTTTCCAGGAATTTAAAGATTTTATTGACTCTATGCTGGCAGTAAACAATCTCTGTACACTTTCCAGCTCAACGGCATCACTCCTGCCGTCAACGGAGCCGTGAACACGGACCAATATTCTTGACGTGAGAACTGGATTGAAATAACGCCAGCATTAGTGTTTGTTCTCTTGTTTTGGAAATTCTCAGTGCTCATTGTCGTTTTTATTGTATTTATCTAATTGTGTCATCTAACATTGTTATTCCCAGGCTCTTCAGGTTTTTCTTTCGTTCTGTGAGATGATCTTCCTGTGTTTCGTTCCTCTTGTTTACATTCTTCTTTCTTTGAACATTAAAATGGTATAAAATACCGACAGGTTGTTAGGTAAGACACATATGCAACAGTTAGGTATCTTTATTTCGAAACGTTTCGCCTACACAGTAGGCTTCTTCAGTCGAGTACAGAAAAGTTGGTAGAAGCAGAAGATACTTGAAGACGATGTAATCAGTCCATCACCCTTAAAGTTTTGAGGTGGTCAGTCCCTCAGTCTGGAGAAGAGTATTGTTCCATAGTCTGGAACAATATGGAGTTGAAGTGACAGGATGGAGCTTCTACCAACTTTTCTGTACTCGACTGAAGAAGCCTACTGTGTAGGCGAAACGTTTCGAAATAAAGATACCTGACTGTTGCATATGTGTCTTATCTTCTTTCTTTATCGAAGTGCTGGAAATTTATCTAAATGAATATAGTTTTGTTTCCCATTATCTACCCGAAGAATTTGTTGATATTTTCTTAAGTTTTTCCGTGTACTGTATCGAGGTAATTTGTTGATGTTGGTATCGCTTCGTAATGAAGGTTAGGTAAGGTAAGGTTTATCAGGTTAGGTTACGTTAGGTTTATCAGGTTAGGTTACGTTAGGTTTATCAGGTTAGGTTACGTTAGGTTTATCAGGTTAGGTTACGTTAGGTTTATCAGGTTAGGTTACGTTAGGTTTATCAGGTTAGGTTAGGTAAGGTTTATCAGGAAACAGGACTAGTGTTTCCTGAAGTGAGTTTTGAGTCATACGACGACCCGCAGTTGGAGCTTTGGGTCATCTGACCGAGGTCTTCCACTGGCTTACTCCTCCACTCCTTTAAAAATTATGGAATAAGATTTACTAGTGTTCCAGTATTTTACACAACCCGCACATAGAGTGAAACGTACGACAACGTTTCGGTCCGACTTGCACCACTAACTGCTCTAAGTTGGAGCGGAACGTTGTGATAAGTTGCCATATGAGGGTTATTCTTGTATTGTTCCAGTCACGGTATTGTACCTTTTCTTCTTCGTATCAGTATTTCTTCCATAGTTTTGTAGTCATTGTGACAAGTGTCTTCCAGCTTAGTCTGTGAAGAGCCTGGCCCATGGCCGGGCTCAGAGAGTAGATAAACTCCCGAACTCTTCAGAGGTGAAGACTTGCGTTGTCTAGGTCATGATTTTTCAGAAAGGTAAGACACATATGCAACAGTTAGGTATCTTTATTTCGAAACGTTTCGCCTACACAGTAGGCTTCTTCAGTCGAGTACTTCTATCAATTTTTCTGTACTCGACTGAAGAAGCCTACTGTGTAGGCGAAACGTTTCGAAATAAAGATACCTAACTGTTGCATATGTGTCTTACCTAACAACCTGTCGGTATTTTATACCATTTTAATGTTCATTTTTTCAGAAAACTGGTAATCTGATGTGACCCTGTCAAAGATTTTTATGAGCGATATTAGTGAACTGGGCTGTGTTTTGAGACACTTGTGAAACACACACTTGTGAAACACTTGGGTGTCTTTATCGTGGAAACGTTTCGCCAGCCAGTGGCTTCCTCTGTCCAATAAAGAGATGAGTTGTAGGTGAATGGTTCACAGAACCGACACGTTGATAAATTAGACACATGTGCAACTCTTGGGTATCTTTATTAAGGAAACGTTTCGCCACACAGTGGCTTCATCATTGGGAATTCTTCGCTTGCCTAACCCTTGGGTACGACCTTGGGCACGACCTACTTCCACATTGAGCAAATGTGACACCACCTACGACTGCTGCACTTCACCTGCCTACGGTTTATAAGCTCCTTCTCCGCTCATATGCCGTATTCTACTCAAGATTGATGGACTGACCACATCGACTCAAGGTTGAGGGACTGATTACCTCATTCTCCTCCTATTCTTCAAGCTTCTCCTGTGTATGGACTGATGAAGCCACTGTGTGGAGAAACGTTTCCTTAATAAAGATACCCAAGAGTTGTACATGTGTCTAATTTATCAAAGAGATAAGTGGTTGATGATCAGAGGGTAATCAGTCCCTCAGCCTGGAGTCGATGTGATCAGTCTATAAGTCTCGATTGTAGAGTATATGACCAGGACAGTGCCTTCTGGTGCTAAACTTTTGAGGTACTGACTTCTACTGTCCATTGTTTGCCTGCTGATTGTGTGTGTCACTGTCTCTACGGCCCAGTCTCAGACCAGACGTCTTTATTGATGGCCTGATCATTCAGGCTGTTAGCGCAAACGGCATGTAGTTCAGCGTGGACACCACAGCTCGCTGGATCAGCAACTGAATCTATAAATGTTTTATTGGAAGTATTTTCTCTGATAGGGAGTAATCTCAGTGTGAAGATTTGGAAAGACTCCCCTTCCCTTATAATTTTTTCCAGGTGTAAATTATGATGTATCTTTCTCGCATACGTTCCAGGGAGTCATGTTAAAGGGACTTCAAGAGTAATTAACATTTTTTAATGTATTCTGGCAGCCTCCCAAACAACTACATCCCACGCTCCCATCTCTACTACCCCATCCCTTCTCTCCCCATCACCCCACTCCCCATCTCCCACCAGAAGACGTCTTGTAGGAGCTTAGGAATATAAGGAAGCAGCCTAAGACGCCGCTGCTTAATTCAGTGTTGTGATGAGAACGTATAATTACTGCAGACCAAAAATGATGCTATCTGGAATTTCTTGATGCTGCACCGAGGTTACTGAGAGTGTGTGACGGTGTGTGGTGGTGAGTGTGACGGTGTGTGTGTAGTGACGGTGTGTGTGGTGATGGTGAGTGTGACGGTGTGTGTGGTGGTGAGTGTGACGGTGTGTGTAGTGACGGTGTGTGTGGTGGTGAGTGTGACGGTGTGTGGTGTGACGGTGTGTGTGTAGTGATGGTGTGTGTGGTGAGTGTGACGGTGTGTAGTGATGGTGTGACGGTGCGTGTGGTGATGGTGAGTGTGACGGTGTGTGTAGTGATGGTGTGACGGTGTGTGTGGTGATGGTGAGTGTGACGGTGTGTGTAGTGATGGTGTGACGGTGTGTGTAGTGATGGTGTGACGGTGTGTGTACTAATGGTGAGTGTGACGGTGTGTGTAGTGATGGTGTGGCGGTGTGTGTGGTGGTGAGTGTGTAGTGATGGTGAGTGTGACAGTGTGTGTGGTGATGGTGTGACGGTGTGTGTGGTGATGGTGAGTGTGGTGATGGTGAGTGTGACGGTGTATAGTGATGGTGTGACGGTGTGTGTGGTGATGGTGAGTGTGACGGTGTGTGTGGTGGTGTAACGGTGTGTGTAGTGATGGTGTGACGGTGTGTGTGGTGATGGTGAGTGTGACGATGTGTAGTGATGGTGTGTGTGGTGATGGTGAGTGTAGTGATGGTGTGACGGTGTGTGTGGTGATGGTGAGTGACGGTGTGTGTAGTGATGGTGTGACGGTGTGTGTGGTGATGGTGAGTGTGACGGTGTGTATGGTGAGTGTGACGGTGTGTGTAGTGACGGTGTGTGTGGTGATGGTGTGTGTGACGGTGTGTGTGGTGATGGTGAGTGTGACGGTGTGTGTGGTGATGGTGAGTGTGACGGTGTGTAGTGACGGTGTGTGGTGATGGTGAGTGTGACAGTGTGTAGTGATGGTGAGTGTGACGGTGTGTAGTGATGGTGTGACGGTGTGTGTGGTGATGGTGAGTGTGACGGTGTGTGTAGTGATGGTGTGACGGTGTGTAGTGATGGTGTGACGGTGTGTGTGGTGATGGTGAGTGTGACGGTGTGTGTAGTGATGGTTAATGTGACGGTGTGTGTGGTGATGGTGAGTGTGACGGTGTGTGGTGATGGTGAATGTGACGGTGTGGTGATGGTGAGTGTGACGGTGTGTGTGGTGATGGTGAGTGTGACGGTGTGTGTAGTGACGGTGTGTGTGGTGATGGTGAGTGTGACGGTGTGTGTAGTGACGGTGTGTGTGGTGATGGTGAGTGTGACGGTGTTTGTGGTGATTGTGACGGTGTGCGTAGTGAGGGTGAGTGTGACGGTGTGTGTGGTGATGGTGAGTGTGACGGTGTGTGTAGTGATGGTGAGTGTGTGTGGTGATGGTGAGTGTGACGGTGTGTGTGGTGATGGTGAGTGTGACGTGTGTGGTGGTGTGACGGTGTGTGTGGTGATGGTGAGTGTGACGGTGTGTGTGTAGTGATAGTGTTTGTGGTGATGGTGAGTGTGACGATGTGTGTAGTGAGTGTGTGTGTGTGTGTGTGTGGTGATAGTGTGTGTGTGTGTGGTGATAGTGTGTGTGTGGTGATAGTGTATGTGTGTGGTGATAGTGTGTGTGTGTGGTGATAGTGTATGTGTGTGTGGTGATAGTGTGTGTGTGGTGATTGTGTGTGTGTGGTGATAGTGTATGTGTGTGGTGATAGTGTGTGTGTGTGGTGATTGTGTGTGTGGTGATAGTGTGTATGTGTGTGTGGTGATTGTGCGTGTGGTGATAGTGTGTGTGTGTGGTGATTGTGTGTGTGTGTGTGGTGATTGTGTGTGTGTGGTGATTGTGTGTGCGTGGTGATAGTGTGTGTGGTGATTGTGTGTGTGTGGTGATAGTGTGTGTGTGTGTGTGTGTGTGTGTGGTGATAGTGTATGTGTGTGTGGTGATAGTGTGTGTGTGGTGATAGTGTGTGTGTGTGGTGATTGTGTGTGTGTGTGATGATAGTGTGTGTGTGTGTGTGTGGTGATTGTGTGTGTGTGTGTGTGGTGATAGTGTGTGTGTGTGTGTGCGTGGTGATTGTGTGTGTGTGTGTGGTGATAGTGTGTGTGTGTGGTGATAGTGTGTGTGTGGTGATAGTGTGTGTGTGTGGTGATAGTGTATGTGTGTGTGTGTGTGTGTGTGGTGATTGTGTGTGTGTGGTGTGGTGATGGTGTGTACTCACCTAATTGTGATCGCAGAGGTCTAGTTATAGTTCCTGGCCCTGCCTCTTCACTGGTCGTTACTAGGTCCACTTTCTCCCAACTCCAAGAGCTTTATCGTACCTTTTCTTAAAGCTATGTATGGATCCTGCCTCCACTACGTCACTCCAGACTATTCCACCTCCTGACAACTCTATGGCTGAAGAAGTGCTTCTTAATATCTCTGTGACTCCTTTGATATACCTTTGATATGCCTTTGATGAGCTCGGCCATGGGTCAGGCTCGTCAAATCATCTGAGTTTTAAACTTCCAGTTGTGACCCCGTGTTCCTGTGTCCCATCTCTGAAACATTCTGTCCCTGTCCACCTTGTCAATTCCTCTCAGTCCCTCCTGTCCTCCGGTGTTGTCAGGTTTAGTTCTCTTATCCTCTCCTTACAGGATAAACCCCTAAGCTCTGGGGCTAGTCTTGTTGCAAACCTTTGCACTTCCTCTAATTTCTTGACGTGTTTGACCAGGTGTGGGTTCCGTACTGGTGCTGCATACTCCAATATGAGCCTGACGTACACGGTGTACCGTGTCGTGAATGCTCCTTAGATGTCGAAAAACTGTTCTCAGGTTTGCCAGGCGCCCGTATGCAGCAATTACTTGGTTGATGTGCGTCTCAGGAGATGTACTCGGTATGATGCTTACCCCAAAATCCTTTTCCTTGAGTGACCTTTTAGGCTGTACTCTATCTGGGAACTTCTTTGTTCTTCCCAAACCTTCATATCTTTGCACTTTCTGGGGTTAAACTCCAGGAGCCATTTGTCGGACCAGGCTTGCAGCCTGTCCAGATCTCCTTGTAGGCTTAACTGATCCTCGTCCGCTTGTATTCGCTTCATTAACTTCACATCGTCTGCGAACAAGGACTCCTCTGAATCTGTCCCTTCCGTCATGTCATTCACATATGCAAGAAACAGCACCGGACCTGAGATTGACCCTTGTGGAACCCCACTCGACACCTTCACCCACTCTGACACCTTGTCTCGTACCAACACACGTTGTTTCCTTCCTGTCAGGCTGATTAGGACTAATTCAGAGAACTTATCAAGTTCTCTCGAGAACAAAAAATCCACAACACCGTGACTGGAACAATACACAAATAACCCGCACATAAGAGAGAAGAGCTTACCACGACGTTTCGATCCGACTTGGACCATTTACAAGTCACACTAACACACGAGAGTGAGGGAGCCAGTATATATAGTCGAGGTGGACAGGGACGGGATTAAGAGAGGAAGAACAAGTAGTGGTAGTGGTAATACTGGTAGTGGAAGTAATAGTGGTAGCAGTACTGGTAGTAATGGAGTGGTAATAGTAGAAGTAGAAATGGGGTAAATCCAAGGACAAAAACAAGGAGCACTGCAGGAGAACTACTGGCCCACAAGAGGTATGACCAAAATTGCAGAAGGGGACAAAACATACCGAACAGAGGCAGAAGAAGGCAAAACAAGGAAAATGGAAAAACAGGAAAGGGGAAGAGGCAGGGAAAGGAGGAGAAGAAAGGATCAGGTCAAGACACGAGTGTTTTGAAATTTGCAATATTTGACAGTGTAATAACAAAGGAAGGAAGACAGGCGTCTACAAAGACAAGACTGAGATTCATACAAGAAAAGTTGTGCATAAGGGAAAGCCTCAACAAGTTCCCTCTTGAAGACAGCTGAGAGTATGCTGAAAATTCCCTTAATGTATGAAGGGAGGCTGTTGAGAAGTCTTGGTCCCCTTACACTAAACTTTAGTCAGATTAGTTTTGACCTTTTCTAATTTTTTTAGGTTAATTTAGCTTATTTGGACGTTTCTAATATTTTTAGGCTTATATTACTTTATTAGGCTTTTTTAAGCTTAATAATAATAATAATGATGATGATGAAGAACAAGAACAATAATCTATAATATTTATTATAATAATAAAAATAATAGTAATTAATGTAATTAATAATGTATTTTAATACTACTAATAATAATAATAACAATAATAATAATAATAATAATAATAATAATAATAATAATAATAATACTCATTGCAGTGTTTCCATCGCAACAACTTGACAGTTTCACTGCTATCTGTCCTATCCACTTTAATTCCCATGCTTGTCCACTTTAAATCTCTCTCTCTCTCTCTCTCTCTCTCTCTCTCTCTCTCTCTCTCTCTCTCTCTCTCTCTCTCTCTCTCTCTCTCTCTCTCTCTCTCTCTCTCTCTCTCTCTCTCTCTTTTACACACACTCTCTCTGGTAGCAGCACACTGCTGATGTATGTTAATTTTTACATAAAAGGTAGAGAGTGTGAGAGAGAGAGAGAAAGAGAGAGAGAGAGAGAGAGAGAGAGAGAGAGAGAGGTTGTAGTTGCCATGGCAACCTCTCATTCTCTCCCCTCTGGCCCAGTGACCTAGCATCCAGCATCAGCCAATCAGCATCCCTTCTTTAAAAGTCACTAACGTAGTTAACAACGCTCACTTACGTTGCTGTGAGAGCTCTTTCTGGAGCTCTAACACTGCTCTGAGAGCAACGCTCACTTACGTTCCCGGGAGAGTTCTTTCTAGAGCTCTAACACTGCTCTGAGAGCAACCCTCACTTAGGACTGACGTTAGATTTAGATTTTGCAGTCAAAGGACCTGGGTGTGGTAATGTCAGAGGATCTCACCTTCAAGGACCACAACAATGCCACTATCACATCTGCTAGGAAACTGATAGGATGGATAATGAGAACATTCAAGACAAGAGATGCTAAACCAATGATGATCCTTTTCAAATCACTTGTTCTCTCTAGGCTGGAATACTGCTGTACATTAACATCCCCATTCAAGGCAGGTGAAATTGCAGAGCTAGAGAATGTACAGAGAACCTTTACTGCACGTATAAGTTCCATCAAACACCTTAACTACTGGGAGCGCCTGGAAGCACTTGACTTATACTCACTGGAGCGCAGGCGAGAGAGATATATCGTAATCTACACCTGGAAGATTCTGGAGGGACTGGTCCCTAATATGCATACAGCAATCACTCCATACGAAAGCAAAAGACTTGGCAGGCGATGCAACATACCCCCAGTGAAAAGTAGGGGCGTCACTGGTACACTAAGAGAAAACACAATAAGTGTCCGGGGCCTAAGACTGTCCAACAGCCTCCCACCAGCAATAAGGAGCATTACGGGAAAACCCCTGGTTGTCTTCAAGAGGGAGCTGGACAGATACCTAAAGACGGTGCCGGATCAGCCGGGCTGTGGTTCGTACGTTGGATTGCGTGCGGCCAGCAGTAACAGCCTCGTTGATCAGGCCCTGATCCACCGGGAGGCCTGGTCGTGGACCGGGGCGCGGGGGCGTTGATCCCCGGAATGCCTTCCAGGTAGACTCCAGGTGTACCTCATATCTATGATGTGAATGGTGAAGCAGGAGTATGTGGATCCACGCTACCATGAGAATGTTCGGGAGTGAGAGATATGGGAGGATGTGTAGAATATACTTAGTGAAAGGCAGGAACGCCATGGTTACATTGAGAGAACACTGTGTCAACATGCGTGGACCAAGCCTCTTCAACCTGCTACCAGCAGATATCAGAAATATTGCCACAACAAATGTTAAAATTTTCAAGAAGAAACCGGACCATTACCTCCAAGTGCCAGATCAGTCAGGCTGTGATGGCCATTAATGGAATTACAGTCTTGTTGATCAGGCAAGCACTTATCTTTACCTTTGATATACTTCTGATGAATTTCAAGAGTTTTTTTTACTCCTGGGGCCCGGCCACGGGTCAGGGTCGTCTGGTGCTAGCCTGGTTGACCTGGCTGTTGCTGCTGAAGGCCCAGTGGCCCACATATCCATCACAGCCTGGTTAATCTGGCACCTGGTGAAGATACTTGTCCAGTTTCTTCTTGAAGACTTCTACACTTGTTCCAGCAGTGTTTCTGATATCTTCTGGTAAGATGTTGAATAATCTGGGACCCCGGATGTTGATACAGTGTTCTCTTATTGTGTCCACGGATGTTGATACAGTGTTCCCTTATTGTGCCCACGGATGTTGATACAGTGTTCCCTTATTGTGTCCACGGATGTTGATACAGTGTTCCCTTATTGTGCCCACGGATGTTGATACAGTGTTCTCTTATTGTGCCCACGGATGTTGATACAGTGTTCTCTTATTGTGCCCACGGATGTTGATGCAGTGTTCTCTTATTGTGCCCACGGATGTTGATACAGTGTTCCCTTATTGTGCCCACGGATGTTGATACAGTGTTCTCTTATTGTGCCCACGGATGTTGATATAGTGTTCTCTTATTGTGCCCACGGATGTTGATACAGTGTTCTCTTATTGTGCCCACGGATGTTGATACAGTGTTCTCTTGTTGTGCCCATGGATGTTGATACAGTGTTCTCTTATTGTGCCCACGGATGTTGATACAGTGTTCTCTTATTGTGCCCACGGATGTTGATACAGTGTTCTCTTATTGTGCCCACGGATGTTGATACAGTGTTCTCTTATTGTGCCCACGGATGTTGATACAGTGTTCTCTTATTGTGCCCACGGATGTTGATACAGTGTTCTCTTATTGTGCCCACGGATGTTGATACAGTGTTCTCTTATTGTGCCCACGGATGTTGATACAGTGTTCTCTTATTGTGCCCACGGATGTTGATACAGTGTTCTCTTATTGTGCCCACGGATGTTGATACAGTGTTCTCTTATTGTGCGCACGGATGTTGATACAGTGTTCTCTTATTGTGTCCACGGATGTTGATACAATGTTCTCTTATTGTGTCCACGGATGTTGATACAGTGTTCTCTTATTGTGTCCACGGATGTTGATACAGTGTTCTCTTATTGTGCCCACGGATGTTGATACAGTGTTCTCTTATTGTGCCCACGGATGTTGATACAGTGTTCTCTTATTGTGTCCACGGATGTTGATACAATGTTCTCTTATTGTGCCCACGGATGTTGATACAGTGTTCTCTTATTGTGCCCACGGATGTTGATACAGTGTTCTCTTATTGTGTCCACGGATGTTGATACAGTGTTCTCTTATTGTGCCCACGGATGTTGATACAGTGTTCTCTTATTGTGCCCACGGATGTTGATACAGTGTTCTCTTATTGTGCCCACGGATGTTGATACAGTGTTCTCTTATTGTGCCCATGGATGTTGATACAGTGTTCTCTTATTGTGCCCACGGATGTTGATACAGTGTTCTCTTATTGTGCCCACGGATGTTGATACAGTATTCTCTTTTTGTGCCCACGGATGTTGATACAGTGTTCTCTTATTGTGCCCACGGATGTCGATACAGTGTTCTCTTATTGTGTCCACGGATGTTGATACAATGTTCTCTTATTGTGCCCACGGATGTTGATACAGTGTTCTCTTATTGTGCCCACGGATGTTGATACAATGTTCTCTTATTGTGCCCACGGATGTTGATACAATGTTCTCTTATTGTACCCACGGATGTCGATACAGTGTTCTCTTATTGTGCCCACGGATGTTAATACAATGTTCTCTTATTGTGCCCATGGATGTCGATACAGTGTTCTCTTATTGTGCCCACGGATGTTGATACAATGTTCTCTTATTGTGTCCACGGATGTTGATACAATGTTCTCTTATTGTACCCACGGATGTCGATACAGTGTTCTCTTATTGTGCCCACGGATGATACAATGTTCTCTTATTGTGCCCATGGATGTCGATACAGTGTTCTCTTATTGTGCCCACGGATGTTGATACAATGTTCTCTTATTGTGCCCACGGATGTTGATACAGTGTTCTCTTATTGTGCCCACGGATGTTGATACAATGTTCTCTTATTGTGCCCACGGATGTCGATACAGTGTTCTCTTATTGTGCCCACGGATGTTGATACAATGTTCTCTTATTGTGCCCACGGATGTTGATACAGTGTTCTCTTATTGTGCCCACGGATGTTTATACAGTGTTCTCTTATTGTGCCCACGGATGTTGACACACTGTTCTCTTATTGTGCCCACGGATATTGATACAGTGTTCTCTTATTGTGCCCACGGATGTTGATACAGTGTTCTCTTATTGTGCCCACGGATGTTGATACAGTGTTCTCTTATTGTGCCCACGGATGTTGTTACAGTGTTCCCTTATTGTGCCCACGGATGTTGATACAGTGTTCCCTTATTGTGCCCACGGATGTTGATACAGTGTTCCCTTATTGTGCCCACGGATGTTGATACAGTGTTCCCTTATTGTGCCCACGGATGTTGATACAGTGTTCCCTAATTGTGCCCACGGATGTTGGTACAGTGTTCCCTTATTGTGCCCACGGATGTTGATACAGTGTTCCCTTATTGTGCCCAGGGTGCCCCTGCTTTTCAATGGGTTTATTTTGCACTTCTTCCCATATCTCTCAGTCCAGTATGTTACGGAGTATAAAATAAACTCAGAGTACTATACTGTGTGTAAAGTTAATGTGAGAGACCTGGGAGTGATAATGTCAGAGGATCTCACCTTCAAGGATGACAACAGTGTCATTATCACAACCACAGTCGAGATGACAAACAGGATGACAAGTTATCAACGCTCCTGTTGACTTGTTAGTACATCAAACTGTAGTTATCAATCTCCTGTTTGATCTGACTCGGCAAACTCCCGTTGTCTCAACCTCCCACTGACCGAAGCTCCTGTTAACGTAACGAATTCCCGTTGACATACGAATATCCGTTGACTTAGACAATAACACTCCACCTCACGACTGTCAGAGTTACACACACACACACACACACACACACACACACACACACACACACACACACACACACACACACACACACACACACACACACGCACGCACACACGCACACACATTCAGATGAGTGGGTCACAGATGAGTCACAGGGATGTTAGGAAGTATTTCTTCAGTCATAGAGTTGTTAGGAAGTGGAATAGTCTGCCAAGTGGTGTAGTGGAGGCAGGATCCATGCATAGCTTTAAGAAGAGGTGTGATTAAGCTCCTGGAGCAGGGAGAGTGACTTAACAGCGAGCAGAGAAGAAGCGGGTCCAGGAGCTATGTATCGACCCCTGCAACCAGAATTAGGTGAGTACACACACTATCTCTCTCTCTCTCTCTCTCTCTCTCTCTCTCTCTCTCTCTCTCTCTCTCTCTCTCGACGTATCAGAGAAATTAAATTATTCAGTAATTAGCCTGCCTGCGTTATTTAATATCCATTATACACTAAGTTTTTTCGCTTATATATTTAATAACCACAGGGAAATTTGAATGATAACTCTAGGTCTTTCGTGTTGCAATCAACATCTTCAGGAGCTTGCAGTGTTGCGGAAATGAGTAGGAAATCCAGGCAGATTCTAGCTAGAGTCGTCCCCTTGACCGAATCTACCGGACTGCCTACTTATTTCTACAGCAAGCTCCTAAAGATGCATTAATTGCAAGACGAAAGGCCTAGAGCTATCATTTAACTCCCCCCATGGTTGTTTTTGCATCATGTATCGCTTGTTCCCGATTATTGCATATATATATATATATATATATATATATATATATATATATATATATATATATATATATATATATATATATATATATATATATATATTGCGAGTAATTACCGAGTAATTAGTGAAGTGTCAGTGTAATTAGTGTATATTACTAGCGCCACCTGTGAACGAAATTTTTTCTCGGATTGAAAGTATACGAAATATTATGTGTTTTTTTGTTTTGGGGGGGGGGGAGTAATTTCGAAGGCCAGGTATGTTGTAGGATTCGCGACCCTGGAGCTGTACATGTGCTCTCTAGAGTACATGAGAAAGACATCAGAGTACATGAAAGTCCAAAACGAGGCTGTCTACTGAGAAGATATATGTACTGTTATCTGGATTAGCACATGTACTCTCTAGAGTACAAAGTACATGGGTAAGACAGCATAGTACTTGGAGAGTCCACAACGAGGCTGTCTGCTAAGAAATGGGGTAGACTGTCAGCAGAGTAATTGGTAGTCCAAAATAAGGCTACGTGCTGAGAAATACTATCTCCTGTTATCTGGATTAGCACATGTACTTTCTAGAGTACATAGTACATGGGAAAGTCAGACAGCAGAGTACTTGGTATCTTATCTACTGTTATCTAGATAAATATGGTGTGTTATCTTGGCGTGTGAGTCAGAGAGATAGAAGAGCTTTCTCTGATACATAGGCAGTGTTCCTGGGTATATGTTACTGGGGTATGTGTTACTGGGGGTATGTGTTACTGGAGTATGTGTTACTGGGGGTATGTGTTACTGGAGTATGTGTTACTGGGGGTATGTGTTACTGGGGGTATGTGTTACTGGGGGTATGTGTTACTGGAGTATTTGTTACTGGGGGTATGTGTTACTGGAGTATGTGTTACTGGGGGTATATGTTACTGGGGTATGTGTTACTGGGGGTATGTGTTACTGGGGTATGTGTTACTGGAGTATGTGTTACTGGGGGCATGTGTTACTGGGGGTATGTGTTACTGGAGTATGTGTTACTGGGGGTATGTGTTACTGGGAGTATGTGCTACTGGGGGTATGTGTTACTGGAGTATGTGTTACTGGGGGTATGTGTTACTGGAGTATGTGTTACTGGGGGTATGTGTTACTGGGGGTATGTGTTACTGGAGTATGTGTTACTGGGGGTATGTGTTACTGGGGGTATGTGTTACTGGAGTATGTGTTACTGGGGGTATGTGTTACTGGAGTATGTGTTACTGGGGGTATGTGTTACTGGGGGTATGTGTTACTGGGGGTATGTGTTACTGGAGTATGTGTTACTGGGGGTATGTGTTACTGGGGGTATGTGTTACTGGAGTATGTGTTACTGGGGGTATGTGTTACTGGGGGTATGTGTTACTGGAGTATGTGTTACTGGGGGTATGTGTTACTGGGGGTATGTGTTACTGGAGTATGTGTTACTGGGGGTATGTGTTACTGGAGTATGTGTTACTGGGGGTATGTGTTACTGGGGGTATGTGTTACTGGGGGTATGTGTTACTGGGGGTATGTGTTACTGGAGTATGTGTTACTGGGGGTATGTGTTACTGGGGGTATGTGTTACTGGAGTATGTGTTACTGGGGGTATGTGTTACTGGGGGTATGTGTTACTGGAGTATGTGTTACTGGGGGTATGTGTTACTGGGGGTATGTGTTACTGGAGTATGTGTTACTGGGGGTATGTGTTACTGGAGTATGTGTTACTGGGGGTATGTGTTACTGGGGGTATGTGTTACTGGGGGTATATGTTACTGGGGTATGTGTTACTGGGGGTATGTGTTACTGGGGTATGTGTTACTGGGGGTATGTGTTACTGGGGGTATGTGTTACTGGGGGTATGTGTTACTGGGGGTATGTGTTACTGGGGGTATATGTTACTGGGGTATGTGTTACTGGGGGTATGTGTTACTGGGGTATGTGTTACTGGAGTATGTGTTACTGGGGGTATGTGTTACTGGAGTGTGTTACTGGGAGTATGTGCTACTGGGGGTATGTGTTACTGGAGTATGTGTTACTGGGGGTATGTGTTACTGGAGTATGTGTTACTGGGGGTATGTGTTACTGGAGTATGTGTTACTGGGGGTATGTGTTACTGGAGTATGTGTTACTGGGGGTATGTGTTACTGGAGTATGTGTTACTGGGGGTGTGTGTTACTGGAGTATGTGTTACTGGGGGTATGTGTTACTGGGAGTATGTGTTACTGGAGTATGTGTTACGGGGGGTATGTGTTACTGGGGGTATGTGTTACTGGGGGTGTGTTACTGGGGGTATGTGTTACTGGGGGTATGTGTTACTGGGGGTATGTGTTACTGGAGTATGTGTTACTGGGGGTATGTGTTACTGGAGTATGTGTTACTGGGGGTATGTGTTACTGGGGTATGTGTTACTGGGGGTATGTGTTACTGGAGTATGTGTTACTGGGGGTATGTGTTACTGGGGGTGCGTGTTACTGGGGGTATGTGTTACTGGAGTATGTGTTACTGGGGGTATGTGTTACTGGAGTGTGTTACTGGAGTATGTGTTACTGGGGGTATGTGTTACTGGGGGTATGTGTTACTGGAGTATGTGTTACTGGGGGTATGTGTTACTGGAGTATGTGTTACTGGGGGTATGTGTTACTGGAGTATGTGTTACTGGGGGTATGTGTTACTGGGGGTATGTGTTACTGGGGGTATGTGTTACTGGAGTATGTGTTACTGGGGGTATGTGTTACTGGGGGTATGTGTTACTGGAGTATGTGTTACTGGGGTATGTGTTACTTGGGGTATGTGTTACTGGGGGTATGTGTTACTGGGGGTATGTGTTACTGGAGTATGTGTTACTGGGGGTATTTGTTACTGGAGTATGTGTTACTAGGAGTATGTGTTACTGGGGGTATGTGTTACTGGGGGTATGTGTTACTGGGGTATGTGTTACTGGGGGTATGTGTTACTGGGGGTGCGTGTTACTGGGGGTATGTGTTACTGGAGTATGTGTTACTGGGGGTATGTGTTACTGGGGGTATGTGTTACTGGGGGTATGTGTTACTGGGGGCATGTGTTACTGGGGTATGTGTTACTGGGGGCATGTGTTACTGGGGTATGTGTTACTGGGGGTATATGTTACTGGAGCATGTGTTACTGGGCTAATGTGTTGCTGGAGTATGTGTTACTGCGGTATATGTTACTGGGGTATGTGTTACTGTGGGTATGTGTTAATGGGGGTATGTGTTACTGGGGTATGTGTTACTGGGGATATGTGCTACTGGGGTATATGTTACTGGGGATATGTGTTGCTGGTTGTATGTATTACTGGGGTATGTGTTGCTGGGGAATGTGTTACTGAGGTATATGTTACTGGGGTATGTGTTACTGGGAGTATGTGCTACTGGGGTATGTGTTACTAGGGGTATGTTTTACTGGGGTATATGTTACTGGTGTATATGTTACTGGGGTATGTGTTACTGGAGGTATGTGTTACTGGGGATATGTGTTACTAGGGTATGTGTTACTTGGGTATGTGTTACTTGCCTGGTGCACAACTCCTGGTTTGTTTGTACAACTGGTGGCTCTAGGGTGTACAACTATTGGTTCTAGGGTGTACAACTGCTGGTTCCTGGGTGTACAACTGGTGGTTCTAGGGTGTACAACTGCTGGTTTTTGGGTGTACAACTGCTGGTTCTAGGGTGTACAGTACTCGTGGTTCTAGGGTGCACAATACTGGTTCGTGAAAGTGTACAGTACTGGTTCGTGAAAGTGTACAGTACTGGTTCGTGAAAGTGTACAGTACTGGTTCGTGAAAGTGTACAGTACTGGTTCGTGAAAGTGTACAGTACTGGTTCGTGAAAGTGTACAGTACTGGTTCGTGAAAGTGTACAGTACTGGTTCGTGAAAGTGTACAGTACTGGTTCGTGAAAGTGTACAGTACTGGTTCGTGAAAGTGTACAGTACTGGTTCGTGAAAGTGTACAGTACTGGTTCGTGAAAGTGTACAGTACTGGTTCGTGAAAGTGTACAGTACTGGTTCGTGAAAGTGTACAGTACTGGTTCGTGAAAGTGTACAGTACTGGTTCGTGAAAGTGTACAGTACTGGTTCGTGAAAGTGTACACTACTGGTTCGTGAAAGTGTACACTACTGGTTCGTGAAAGTGTACAGTACTGGTTCGTGAAAGTGTACACTACTGGTTCGTGAAAGTGTACAGTACTGGTTCGTGAAAGTGTACACTACTGGTTCGTGAAAGTGTACACTACTGGTTCGTGAAAGTGTACAGTACTGGTTCGTGAAAGTGTACACTACTGGTTCGTGAAAGTGTACAGTACTGGTTCGTGAAAGTGTACAGTACTGGTTCGTGAAAGTGTACAGTACTGGTTCGTGAAAGTGTACACTACTGGTTCGTGAAAGTGTACAGTACTGGTTCGTGAAAGTGTACACTACTGGTTCGTGAAAGTGTACAGTACTGGTTCGTGAAAGTGTACACTACTGGGTAGAATATTGTCTGAGTGAATTACTGTCACCTTAGGAAGATTTATATTGCTTATGGCTGTATTTTCAGTAGGTGTTGCTTGCTGGTGTTGCATGCCAATGTTGCTGGTGTTGCATGCCGATGTTGCAGGTGTTTCCCGCAGGTGTTGCATTCGTAGTCTCAGTACCTGTAAATTCAGACCTTAATTTTTCTAACATAGTGAACAGTAACAACGATATCAGCGATAATAATAATTTATTATTATTATTATTATTATTATTATTATTATTATTATTATTATTATTATTATTAATTTCTGCAATAATGCTGAGGCTGTGGTTCATACGTTGGTTTACATGCGGCCAACAGTAACAGCTTGGTTGATCAGTGCCTGTTCCACCGGGCGGCCTGGAGATGGACCGGGACGCGGGGGCGTTGACCCCCGGAACACTCTTCAGGTATACTCTAGGTGCTAATGACTTTGTACAGTAATAACAGCAAGTACAGTAACAGTAGCAGCAGACACAACAGTAACAGTAGCAGCAGACACAACAGTAACAGTAGCAGCAGACACAACAGTAACAGTAGCAGCAGACACAACAGTAACAGTAGCAGCAGACACAACAGTAACAGTAGCAGCAGACACAACAGTAACAGTAGCAGCAGACACAACAGTAACAGTAGCAGCAGACACAACAGTAACAGTAGCAGCAGACACAACAGTAACAGTAGCAGCAGACACAACAGTAACAGTAGCAGCAGACACAACAGTAACAGTAGCAGCAGACACAACAGTAACAGTAGCAACTGACAACAGTAACAGTAGCAGCAGACAGAACAGTAACAGTAGCAGCAGACAACAGTAACAGCAGCAACTGACACAACAGTAACAGTAGCAGTAGACACAACAGTAACAGTAGCAGCAGACACAACAGTAACAGTAGCAGCAGACACAACAGTAACAGTAGCAGCAGACACAACAGTAGCAGCAGACACAATAGTAACAGTAGCAGCAGACACAACAGTAACAGCAGCAACTGACACAACAGTAACAGCAGCAACTGACACAACAGTAACAGTAGACACAACAGTAACAGTAGCAGCAGACACAACAGTAACAGTAGCAGCAGACACAACAGTAACAGCAGCAACTGACACAACAGTAACAGCAGCAGCAGACACAACAGTAACAGCAGCAACTGACACAACAGTAACAGTAGCAGCAGACACAACAGTAACAGTAGCAGCAGACACAACAGTAACAGCAGCAAGTGACACAACAGTAACAGCAGCAGCAGACACAACAGTAACAGCAGCAACTGACACTACAGTAACAGCAGCAGCTGACACAACAGTAACAGCAGCAACTGACACAACAGTAACACCAGGCAGCAGACACAGCAGTAACAGCAGCAGCAGACACAACAGTAACAGCAGCAACTGATACAACAGTAACAGCAGCAGACACAACAGTAACAGCAGCAACTGACACAACAGTAACAGCAGCAGCAGACACAACAGTAACAGCAGCAACTGACATAACAGTAACAGCAGCAGCAGACACAACAGTAACAGCAGCAGCAGACACAACAGTAACAGCAGCAACTGACACAACAGTAACAGCAGCAGCAGACACAACAGTAACAGCAGCAGCAGACACAACAGTAACAGCAGCAACTGACACAACAGTAACAGCAGCAGCAGACACAACAGTAACAGCAGCAGCTGACTTAACACTAACAGCAGCAACTGACACAACAGTAACAGCAGCAGCTGATACAACAGTAACAACAGCAGCTCCTGACACAACAGTAACAACAGCATCTCCTGACACAACAGTAACAACAGCATCTCCTGACACAACAGTAACATCAGCAGCTGACATAACAGTAACAGCAGCTCCTGACATAACAGTAACAGCAGCAGCTGACACAACAGTAACAGCAGCAGCTGACATAACAGTAGTAGCATCGTTTACAGTCATTTTCATTACTGTATAATGGCAGTGGTTTGTTAGGTAACAGCAGCAGTGTCTCCTGACGCGGGTCTTAATTTGCTTACGACCAGGAAAGTAGTATCAAGCAAGTCCATGGTCGACAGGAATATAATTGAATCTTGTTTCATAAAAAGCAGTTTTGACAATAATATGAATATTTCCTTTGGTTTATATAAATTAGATCCATTTATAATTAATAGAATTTGGGAAGAATTTAATAATACACTGGACAAATAATAATTTTTAAATTTTCTTGGGTAGAATAGTTTGTGGGTGAGTTGTGCAAAGGACCTGTCCAGTTGGGCCGGCGCGCGTCAGGTGTTTAACCGTTGTGGGATCTGATAGTGAGGTGTTGGCCAGACCCCTTATATACCTTCCTTGGATCCTTTACTTTCATTGTTCCTTGATAATGTGAGGAGTCACGAAAGCGCTTGGAATTTCTCTGTTCTTTCAGAGTGGTTGTTTTGCATATTCTGAAATCACCTGTTTACTGTGATCTTATTGCATTTATATATATATATATATATATATATATATATATATATATATATATATATATATATATATAGTATATATATATATATCAAGAGAGAGAGAGAGAGAGAGAGATTCATGTGAATACTGTATAGATACTGTTGAAAAGTGAATTGTGGCGGTGAAGACAGTGCCGTTTACGACTGTTGTAAGATATGTAGATAGGTGAAACAGACACAGGGCGAGACTCGCGGCTGGTATTGTGAAGATGTTTCGCTCATTAGGGTGTTTATTAAAGTTTCTAGTGAGCGAAATGTTTTCTCAGTAAATGACTTAAGTTGAATGTCTTGTGTTGTTGATACAGGATGTTGTGTGGTTGGTGATTACTTACACCCACGCTTACACCCACACACTCACACCCACACTCACACCCACGCTCACACCCACGTCCACACACCCACACCCATACTCACATTCACACCCACGTCCACACACCCACACCCATACTCACATTCACACCCACATCCACACACCCGCACCCATACTCAAATTCACACCCACGTCCACACACCCACACCCATACTCACATTCACACCCACATCCACACACCCGCACCCATACTCAAATTCACACCCACATCCACACACCCCGCACACGTACTCACATTCACACCCACAACAGCTATGTACCTGGAGTGTACCTGGAGTGTACCTGGAGTGTACCTGGAGGGTATTCCGGGGGTCAACGCCTCCGCGTCCCGGTCTTTGACCAGGCTTTCCGCTGGATCAGGGCCTGATCAATCAGTCTGTTACTGGTGGCCGCACGTAGTCGAACGTACGAACCACAGCCTGGCTGATCCCGCAATGACTTTAAGTATCTGCCCAGCTCCCTCTTGAAGGCAACCAGGGGTCTATTGGTAATTCCCCTTGTGGCTGGTGGGAGGAAGATGAACAGTCTTGGGCCCCTAACACTTGTGTTTTCTCTTAGTGTATTGATGGCACCCCTGCTTTTCATAGGAGTTATGTTACACCGTCTGCCGAGTCTTTTGCTTTCGTAGGGAGTGATTTCTGTGTGCAGATTTGGGACCAGTCGCTCTAAGCTTTTCCAGGTGTAGATTGTAATGTATCTCGCCTGCACTCCAGGGAATACAGGTCAAGTGACTGTGCAGCAGTCGCTGTGTACTAAGTGTTACAATGTACTACATGATATAACATATATCCTTTGTTTAACAGTTTTAAACAGAAATGTGATTTGTTTCTAGATGTAAATTATCTACACACTTCAGTTACTCTGGCTAGGCTCAGCATCAGCTAGATTGATCTCGCTGGCTGTGAGATCCAGTAGAGTTATCCCAGTTTTGCATAACCCCAGCCCCCTCTACCTCAGTTCACGCGACTGAAGCTGGGAAGAGAGATAATGCAGTTGAATGTCAACTTTGAAGATACGAAGAGAATCAGGAGATGCATTCACTAGTCATCACATGGAAACCAGTAGCCAAATTTCACCAATAAAAATTATAAATTAGAGTATTACACAGTCTGAATATAATTTAAACCTCTCGAGGAGACCAAACAGACCAATATCCTGAAACACACAAGCACGTTAAGTTTGACGTAGACCAGAAGCTGCATTTCTAAGTAATCAGCATGGAAGGGTTGAATGTTAGTAAGTGGTTCAAAGAACCGACAAGTTGATAAATTTCGCCACACAGTGATTTTTTTCATCAGTCCTATACAGAGAAGAATGGTGAAGATCAGAAGGAGTTTGAGGTAATCAGTCCCGAGACTCATTACACATTAACAAACAACTTTGTTTCTTTCTGTAGTATACAAAATTTAGTTTACATGTACAAAATGTACATAACTAAGGTGTATACAGATGGTATACTGCTACCCAGGATAGGTTACAGTATACTGGTATACGTGGAAGATCCAGTTTTCCGTGAACCAGCGGTTCTTACAGGGGTGGGGGGGTGATTGTAAGGGGAGTAAGTGTAAGGGGGTGAGTGTAAGGAGGGTGAGTGTAAGGGGGTGGGTGTAAGGGAGGGTGAGTGTAAAGGGGCGAGTGTAAGGTGGGTGAGTATAAAGGGGTCAGTGTAAGGGGGGAGTATAAGGGGGGTCCGTGTAAGGGGAATGTAGCGATGTGCACAAGTTGGCAGACTTCCTCTCCTGAACGTTAATTATGAGGCTAATTAATCGCAAGACATTAGTAAGCTATAGTAGCTAGTCTGTAATTATAGTTAAATGGTTATAATTATAATCTCAGTTTTTTAATAGGGTGGAGGGGTAAGCCAGTGGAAGGCCTCGGTCAGACGACCAAAAGCTCCGGGTACGGGTCATCATATGACTAAGACCCTCGTCAGGAAACACTTGTCCTGTTTCCTGACAAACTTGCCTAACCTAACCTAACCTTACCTTACTTTACCTTATCTTATCTTATCTTATCTTATCTTACCCTACCCTACTTAACCTAACCTAACCTTACCTTACCTGACCTAGCCTAACCTAGCCTAACCTATCCTAGCCTAAACTAACTTGACCTAGCTTAACCTGACCTAGCCTAACCTAACCTATCCTAACCTGACCTAGCCTAACCTGACCTAGCCTAACCTAGCTTAACCTAACCTAACCTAACCTAGCCTAATCTAACCTAGCCTAATCTAACCTAGCCTAACATAACGTAGCCTGTGCTATATCGCATTTCTAATCAACCTTCTGGTAACACAGAATATTGAACCTGCACCTGGCTAGTTGACACCACTGTTTCCAGAGGTAACTTTCTGTTAGCTAGGCATGAGAGGGCTGGTACCTGGAGTGCAGCTAATTAATTAGTGGTTAGTTAAGATGTCAAGTTTTTGTGATGACTGTGGTCTCTCTCTCTCTCTCTCTCTCTCTCTCTCTCTCTCTCTCTCTCTCTCTCTCTCTCTCTCTCTCTCTGTATTTACTCTGGTATCCTCTTTACACGTTCTTAGGGTCATTCCACTTCACCCCTCCCCCTCCCCCCCTACCAATACCCCCACCATCACCACCACCACTAACAACAACAATAACTCTCCACCACCAGTACCACCACCACCACCACCACCACCACCACCACCCCTGCAACTACTAACACGGCTGCCACCGCCACCACTACAACTACTAACACCGCTGCCACCACTACCACCACCGTGGGCGTGGGCGTCACAGGTGTGAGAGGTCATGGCTCCAGGGATGTTGACCGCCCTGTTGTCATGGAGACAGTCTCCCCTCTCAGCCACGCCCTCTCCTGGTACACTTCTCTCTCCTTACCCTCACCCCTCCATCATCCCTCCCTCACTCCTCCATCATTCGAGCGTCATCGCTCCATCATCAAGACCCGAGACTCGAACCCTGTAACCATAATTAGGCGAGTATTTCCTCACCCCTCCATCATCTCCTCCATCACTTCTCCATCATTCCTCCGCCATCCCCTCGCTCATCCTCTCCATCATCCCCTCCATCATCCCCTCCATCATCCCTTCCATCATCCCCTCCATTCCTCCATCCATCCATCATTCCGTCCATCATCTCCTCCATCATCCCCTCCATCATCATCTCCTCCATCCCTTCCATCATCTCATCCATCATCCTCTCCACCATCCCCTCCATCATCCCTCCATCATCCCTCCATCATTCCATCCATCATCCCCTCCCTTCCTCCATCATCCCCTCCCTTCCTCCATCATCCCTCTCCATCATATCAGTAATGATGGAGAGCTCTTCACAAAATTCCATTTCTGCTGTGTATTGGACGGACTGTCGTGAGAGCTGGTAGTTCCCAGGTGATAGTAACTGCAGCTCTGCTGGAAGGACACCTTTGTAGCTGATCAACCTTTGATGGAACACTGGACGATGTCCTCACTGACATTATTGTAGTCTGCCAGCTCAGGCTGACACTGCTGTAGTCTGCCAGCTCAGGCTGACACTGCTGTAGTCTGCCAGCTCAGGCTGACACTGCTGTAGTCTGCCAGCTCAGGCTGACACTGCTGTAGTCTGCCAGCTCAGGCTGACACTGCTGTAGTCTGCCAGCTCAGGCTGACACTGCTGTAGTCTGCCAGCTCAGGCTGACACTGCTGTAGTCTGCCAGCTCAGGCTGACACTGCTGTAGTCTGCCAGCTCAGGCTGACACTGCTGTAGTCTGCCAGCTCAGGCTGACACTAATGTGAGGGATTATCGTAAAGATATAAAAATAAATTCATTAATAAGACAGCTGTTAGTCTGTGGGTGCTCATCTTTCTGGTTCACAGCTGAAGACCCCAGCAGGAGCGGGTCTGAGGTCTTCGATATCGGCTGTCTTAGTTCCCACTGGGCTGTAAGAAAGCCATTATGGCCTGGGTTAACACTCGCCCTGAAGACCTATGTACTATATTATGTCTGGTATATCACCTGGAAAGTCGTGGGTGAGTCTTACCTGGGTTTGGACAATCGTCTTTGTGTCGCAACGTTGTATGGCTACTACACACAAGCTTCTAGCTTCACTAAGACAGTTTCCAGAAGATTATTCAGGCTGCTGGACACGATGCCGTAGCAATACTTTATCATGGTCAACGTTGTATGGCTACTACACACAAGCTTCTAGCTTCACTAAGACAGTTTCCAGAAGATTATTCAGGCTGCTGGACACGATGCCGTAGCAATACTTTATCATGGTCAACGTTGTATGGCTACTACACACAAGCTTCTAGCTTCACTAAGACAGTTTCCAGAAGATTATTCAGGCTGCTGGACACGATGCCGTAGCAATACTTTATCATGGTCAACGTTGTATGGCTACTACACACAAGCTTCTAGCTTCACTAAGACAGTTTCCAGAAGATTATTCAGGCTGCTGGACACGATGCCGTAGCAATACTTTATCATGGTCAACGTTGTATGGCTACTACTCACAAGCTTCTAGCTTCACTAAGACAGTTTCCAGAAGATTATTCAGGCTGCTGGACACGATGCCGTAGCAATACTTTATCATGGTCAACGTTGTATGGCTACTACACACAAGCTTCTAGCTTCACTAAGACAGTTTCCAGAAGATTATTCAGGCTGCTGGACACGATGCCGTAGCAATACTTTATCATGGTCAACGTTGTATGGCTACTACTCACAAGCTTCTAGCTTCACTAAGACAGTTTCCAGAAGATTATTCAGGCTGCTGGACACGATGCCGTAGCAATACTTTATCATGGTCAACGTTGTATGGCTACTACACACAAGCTTCTAGCTTCACTAAGACAGTTTCCAGAAGATTATTCAGGCTGCTGGACACGATGCCGTAGCAATACTTTATCATGGTCAACGTTGTATGGCTACTACACACAAGCTTCTAGCTTCACTAAGACAGTTTCCAGAAGATTATTCAGGCTGCTGGACACGATGCCGTAGCAATACTTTATCAAGGTATACCAGGCAAAACACTAAATTAAATTCGGCAGTGATGAAGCAGCAGAATCCTGAAGAAGTGATTACTGTTACATATTCGGGAGCAGTTATCTGTGAAAGATAAAAATAAAATGGAGGATAGATGAGAAAAAAACAGCAGCAGTAGTGCTGAGATCTTTGGAAAGAAAAAGAAAACTTTCTCTGGATGCAAAAAAAGGGGAATGTAGGTTAGCCTTATCAACCCCACATCAATACCTGGAAATAAATGGTATGAAATACCGACACAGTGGAAATATAAACACATATGCAGTATCATGTGATCCTTTATTGACTTTATAACCCCACTCGGTACATCATCAGATGCAGCATTCTCCACTGACCTCAACATTCTGAACCTGACTATAAATACTCGCGTACCTTCCACCCCAGATAGACCTGTTGTTAAATTAGACACATGTGCAACTCTTGGGTATCTTTATTGAGGAAACGTTTCGTCACACAGTGGCTTCATCAGTCCATACAAAGGATAAACTTGAAGAACAGGAGGAGAATGAGGTAATCAGTCCCTTAATTTTCTATTCAAGATTGATGGACTGACCACATCGACTCAAGGCTGAGGGACTGATTACCTCATTCTCCTCCTGTTCTTCAAGTTTATCCTTTCTATGGACTGATGAAGCCACTGTGTGGCGAAACGTTTCCTCAGTAAAGATACCCAAGCGTTGCTCATGTGTCTAATTTAACAATTTGTCGGTTCTTTGAACCATTCATCTACAGATCTGTTTGTGACTTGAAAAAGCCCACTGTGTGGGCGAAACGTTGTCAATAAAGGATCACATTATACTGCATATGTGTTTATATTTACATCAATACCTATCCGCTGTAGCGAATTACAGTAAAGTATGAGTTTAGAAAGAACTTACCTGGGTGTTTGTGGTGCTCATATGAGAGTCCATGACATGACGCCGGTATCGATGGCTTGATGGAAGGTAGGATGATTCCACTCTTCTGTGAGTAACGTTGAATGATTTAGTAACAGAGTAATCTTCATCAGACACTTGTGTTCTTGTTCAGTTAGACTGTTCAGCACCGTGTACTTTTCGTCTTGTTCCAGCATTACTCTAATTGCCATCACTCGTTCACGAGTGAACTGTATGTATGGATAATATCCACAGTGCGGAGAATTACTAATGATGATTCTGATTCACTTAGCAAAGATAACTATGGTTAACATTTCAGTCTTTTATCTCTGCTTCAGTTCCCCTTAATAATTGTTTGTACATGAATAAGTTCCTCCACGGTGCTGGGTCACTCCTACATGAATAAGTTCCTCCACGGTGCTGGGTCACTCCTACATGAATAAGTTCCTCCACGGTGCTGGGTCACTCCTACATGAATAAGTTCCTCCACGGTGCTGGGTCACTCCTACATGAATAAGTTCCTCCACGGTGCTGGGTCACTCCTACATGAATAAGTTCCTCCACGGTGCTGGGTCACTCCTACATGAATAAGTTCCTCCACGGTGCTGGGTCACTCCTACATGAATAAGTTCCTCCACGGTGCTGGGTCACTCCTACATGAATAAGTTCCTCCACGGTGCTGGGTCACTCCTACATGAATAAGTTCCTCCACGGTGCTGGGTCACTCCTACATGAATAAGTTCCTCCACGGTGCTGGGTCACTCCTACATGAATAAGTTCCTCCACGGTGCTGGGTCACTCCTACATGAATAAGTTCCTCCACGGTGCTGGGTCACTCCTACATGAATAAGTTCCTCCACGGTGCTGGGTCACTCCTACATGAATAAGTTCCTCCACGGTGCTGGGTCACTCCTACATGAATAAGTTCCTCCACGGTGCTGGGTCACTCCTACATGAATAAGTTCCTCCACGGTGCTGGGTCACTCCTACATGAATAAGTTCCTCCACGGTGCTGGGTCACTCCTACATGAATAAGTTCCTCCACGGTGCTGGGTCACTCCTACATGAATAAGTTCCTCCACGGTGCTGGGTCACTCCTACATGAATAAGTTCCTCCACGGTGCTGGGTCACTCCTACATGAATAAGTTCCTCCACGGTGCTGGGTCACTCCTACATGAATAAGTTCCTCCACGGTGCTGGGTCACTCCTACATGAATAAGTTCCTCCACGGTGCTGGGTCACTCCTACATGAATAAGTTCCTCCACGGTGCTGGGTCACTCCTACATGAATAAGTTCCTCCACGGTGCTGGGTCACTCCCTAATATTGCCTTAATTATTCATGGCAGGAAAAGTAGTTCTTCCTAGATGCTGTATGACTCGGGTTTCACTAAGTACACTCAGATACGACCACGAATGTTCTGCATTTCAACGTGGCGAGGCCTTGTTAGCGGTACTAGGTCACTTATCATATTCGTTGAAATTCACAATTGCAATCTGCCTATCGCAGTCCCCAACACCTTTATTTACAGTCGGGTTTCTGCTAACATGTCTGACTGAACTAAATCAAAGAGTGCAGATTCCTTGACTCCAAGGTGTGGGTTATTGGGTATGATACTACTAGCTATATTATCATGGGAGATGCATATTGCTTCGAATTTTTGATGCTCTGAGGAAATAAAAGCTTGTTTGAACACGTGTACATATTATGTCACAGATTCTCCTGCAGGAGATGAGACTCTGCTGTGCACATGCAAATCTCATGTGTCCATTTTATCTAGCCCTTGATCTGCACCCAATTTTAGCGAGAGTAATTTCTGCAGAGTAAGGAACACATGCTAAGATACATGGCCATCCTGATATAGCCATATGTCTTAGCATGATATGCTAATGAAAACAAGGAGAGGTCATGACCTCTTTAGTCTACTCCTGCACTGCCAGTGTGGGAAAGTAGAGAGAAGGGCCTTAGCCCCCCATGAGAGGGGTCATCACCCCCTGTTGGAGAAAATTTCTCCACATTAATCTCCCAGACAGAGGTACAACTTAAGTTGTCATACAAGTCACAAGAAACACAAAGGGAACAAAAATTTATTAAGCAAAGAGCAAGAAACACCACATATTTTTAAACACACCGGCAGTCTCCCACCGAAGCAGCGTGACCCAAAAAAGAAGAAACGAAAGTGTTTCTTCTTTAAATATTTAGTAATTTATACAGGAGAAGGTGTTACTAGCACCTTGCTGCCTACATTGTTGTTGACTCACGAAATCGTAATGACACGATTGCAAACAAACCATACCACGGGCGGGATTTGAACCCGCGGTCAGAGAGTCTCAGAACTCCAGACCGTCGCGTTAGCCACTGGACCAGCTAGCCACAATAAGATTCATCCAACTAGGTATATTTCTACACCATAGGAAGGTTAGAACAGGCACCACTGTGACCACAAATGCAAATTTTTACAGACGAATCTCCAGCTAGCGTGGCCGTGACGAACTCTAGCTCAAGTCCCCTCAAAGCCGTTAACATGACTCACGAAATCGTAATGACACAATTGCAAATGTAAACCATACCACGGGCGGGATTTGAACCCGCGGTCAGAGTCTCAAAACTCCAGACCGTCGCGTTAGATAACTGGTCCAGTGGCTAACGCGACGGTCTGGAGTTTTGAGACTCTGACCGCGGGTTCAAATCCCGCCCGTGGTATGGTAAACATTGCAGTTGCTCCTTACAACACGCATGATTTACGGAGGAAGGATTCTTCTCCACACTCCCATGGAGATACCACATATTTCTACACATATAAGCAAAAATTTTATGTAGAATTGAACCATTAATCACAGGACGTTCATACACTGATGACGACAAAGATTATGAGTGAAATTGTGAAAGACCAATATAAATCAATGTTCAGTAATCCACTTAACAGAAACAGGGCTGCGGGGGCGTTGACCCCCGGAACACCTTCCACGCAGACTCCTGGCATTACCGCTGAAGGTCACACAGATCATATAACAGAAACATGGCCACTCACACAGCACCTGGACGGTATTCATTATCAAGAAGTGTAAAATAACACCAACACGAGCACCCAGTGTCCTTGGGAGAAAGAACTTAGATCTGGGTGAAATACCAGAGACTAAACAGTGCAGAGATATTTCCTTTGGGTGGGTCATTGGTCTAATCCGGGGGGGGGGACATGGACCTGCTCCGCATGGGTCAGTAGGCCTGTTGCAGTGTTCCTTCTTTTTTATGTTCTTATAAAGGAGGCAGTAGAGTACTCGCCAAAAATTATGAACCAGTAGCCCTAACCTCCCACATTATAAAAGTCTTTGAAAGAGTGATGAGATGTCAGGTCACAAATTTCGGATAAGATGTTGAATAATCTGTGGCCACGGATGTTGATACAGTGGTCTCTTATTGTACTCATTGCACCCTTGCATTTCACTGGGTTTATTTTACACTTCCCATATCTCTCGGTCCAGTATGTTATTATGGCAGTGTGTAAATTTGGGACAAGGCCTTCAAATACTTTACAGGTATGTATATATATATATATATATATATATATATATATATATATATATATATATATATATATATATATATATATATATATATATATATATATATATCATTTATCTCTCCTCTGCTCCACTAAGTACATATTTAGGATTTAAGACGTTCCCAGTAATTTAAATACTTCAATGGCTCTGTGTAGACCGTAAATTTATAAGCGCACAAAGGGAACTTGGCTCTGGAAAATACCATATATTCTGGCACCAGCAGTGGCACTCGTGCCAATTTAAACGTGGGAAAATGAACGTAGGGAAATGAGGATATATTCGAATATGAAGTAAGTAAGGAAAGGGAATTACTAATGGATTTGTGAATGGAGTTTCTGATGGCTTGTACCTCTCCTCACCAGGGTACTTAATGCTGTTTCTGTAAAGATGGAATGCTTTAGATGTGAGGTGGAGATGGTGTGGTGATGGTGTAGTGGTGGTGATGGTGCAGTGGTGGTGATGGTGTGGTGGTGGTGTAATGGTGTGGTGGTGGTGATGGTGCAGTGGTGGTGATGGTGTGGTGGTGGTGTAGTGGTGGTAATGAAAAGGTGGTGGTGTTGTGATGGTGTGGTGGTGGTGATGGTGTGGTGGTGGTGTAGTGGTGGTAATGAAAAGGTGGTGGTGTTGTGATGGTGTGGTGGTGGTGATGGTGTGGTGGTGGTGTAGTGGTGGTAATGAAAAGGTGGTGGTGTGGTGGTGGTGATGATGGTGTGGTGGTGGTGTAGTGGTGTGGTGATGGTGTGGTGGTGGTGTGATGGTGTAGTGGTGGTGTAATGGTGTGGTGATGGTGTGGTGGTGGGGTGATGGTGTAGTGGTGGTTTAATGGTGTGGTGGTGGCGATGGTGTGGTGGTGATGGTGTAGTGGTGGTGGTGTGGTGGTGGTGTGGTGGTGATGGTGTAGTGGTGGTGGTGTGGTGGTGGTGTGATGGTGTGGTGGTGGTGATGGTGTGGTGATGGTGTGGTGGTGGTGGGGTGGTGTGGTGGTGGTGTGGTGGTGGCGATGGTGTGGTGGTGGTGATGATGTGATGGTGTGGTAGTAGTGTGATGGTGTGGTGGTATGATGGTGGTGTGGTGGTGACGATGGTGTGATAGTAGTGTGGTGGTGGAGATGGTGTGGTGGTAGTAGTTTGGTGCTGGTGGTGGTGATGGTGTGGTAGTAGTGTGGTGGTGGTGGTGTGGTGATGGTGTGGTGGTATGATGGTGGTGGTGGTGGTGATGGTGTGGTGATAGTGTGGTGGTGGGGATGGTGTGATAGTAGTGTGGTGGTGATGGTGTGGTGGTGGCGATGGTGTGATAGTAGTGTGGTGGTGGTGGTGATGGTGTGGTGGTGTTGATGGTGTGGTGGTGGTGATGGTGTGGTGATAGTGTGGTAGTAGTGTGGTGGTGGTGGTAGTTTGGTGGTGGTGGTGTGGTAGTAGTGTGGTGGTGATGGTGCGGTAGTAGTGTGGTGATGGTGGTGTGGTGGTGGTGGTGATGGTGTGGTAGTAGTGTGGTGATGGGGAAGTGGTGTGGTGGTGGTGGTGATGGTGTGGTGGTGATGGTGTGGTAGTGTGGTGATGGTGTGGTAGTGGTGTGGTGGTGATGGTGTGGTAGTAGTGTGGTGATGGTGTGGTAGTGATGTGGTGGTGATAGTGTGGTAGTGTGGTGGTGATGGTGGGGTAGTGGTGTGGTGGTGGTGGTGATGGTGTGGTAGTAATGTGGTGGTGATGGTGTGGTAGTAGTGTGGTGGTGATGGTGTGGTAGTAGTGTGGTGGTGGTGATGGTGGGGTAGTGGTGTGGTGGTGATGGTGTGGTAGTAGTGTGATGGTGTGGTGGTAGTGTGGTGATGGTGTGGTAGTAGTGTGGTGATGGTGTGGTAGTAGTGTGGTGATGGTGTGGTAGTGGTGTGGTGGTGATGGTGTGGTAGTAGTGTGATGGTGTGGTGGTAGTGTGGTGATGGGGTAGTGGTGTGGTGGTGGTGGTGATGGTGTGGTAGTAGTGTGGTGGTGATGGTGTGGTAGTAGTGTGGTGATGGTGTGGTAGTGGTGGTGATGGTGGAGTAGTGGTGTGGTGGTGGTGATGGTGTGGTAGTAGTGTGGTGATGGTGTGGTAGTGGTGTGGTGGTGATGGTGTGGTAGTAGTGTGGTGGTGATGGTGTGGTGGTAGTGGGGTGATGGTGGGGTAGTGGTGTGGTAGTGGTGTGGTGGTGATGGTGTGGTAGTAGTGTGGTGATGGTGGGGTAGTGGTGTGGTGGTGGTGATGGTGTGGTAGTAGTGTGGTGGTGGTGATGGTGTGGTAGTAGTGTGGTGATGGTGTGGTAGTAGTGTGGTGCTGATGGTGGGGTAGTAGTATGGTGGTGATGGTGGGGTAGTAGTGTGGTGATGGTGTGGTAATAGTGTGGTGATGGTGTGGTAGTGGTGTGGTGGTGGTGGTGATGGTGTGGTAGTAGTGGGGTGATGGTGTGGTAGTAGTGTGGTGATGGTGTGGTAGTAGTGTGGTGATGGTGTGGTAGTGGTGTGGTGGTGATGGTGTGGTAGTAGTGTGGTGATGGTGGGGTAGTGGTGTGGTGGTGGTGGTGTTGATGGTGTGGTAGTAGTGTGGTGATTGTCTGGTAGTAGTGTGGTGATGGTGTGGTAGTGGTGTGGTGGTGGTGGTGATGGTGTGGTAGTAGTGTGGTGATGGTGGGGTAGTGGTGTGGTGGTGTTGATGGTGTGGTAGTAGTGTGGTGATGGTGTGGTAGTAGTGTGGTGATGGTGGGGTAATGGTGTGGTGGTGGTGGTGATGGTGTGGTAGTAATGTGGTGATGGTGGGGTAGTAGTGTGGTGATGGTGGGGTAATGGTGTGGTGGTGATGGTGTGGTAGTAGTGTGGTGATGGTGTGGTAGTAGTGTGGTGATGGTGGGGTAATGGTGTGGTAGTAGTGTGGTGATGGTGTGGTAGTAGTGTGGTGATGGTGGGGTAATGGTGTGGTAGTAGTGTGGTGATGGTGTGGTAGTAGTGTGGTGATGGTGGGGTAATGGTGTGGTAGTAGTGTGGTGATGGTGTGGTAGTAGTGTGGTGGTGTGGTAGTAGTGTGGTGATGGTGGGGTAATGGTGTGGTGGTGGTGGTGATGGTGTGGTAGTAGTGTGGTGATGGTGGGGCAGTAGTGTGGTGATGGTGGGGTAGTAGTGTGGTGATGGTGTGGTAGTGTGGTGATGATGTGGTAGTAGTGTGGTGATGGTGTGGTAGTAGTGTGGTGATGGTGGGGTAGTAGTGTGGTGATGGTGTGGTAGTAGTGTGGTGATGGTGTGGTAGTGTGGTGATGGTGTGGTAGTAGTGTGGTGATGGTGGGGTAATGGTGTGGTAGTAGTGTGGTGATGGTGTGGTAGTAGTGTGGTGGTGTGGTAGTAGTGTGGTGATGGTGGGGTAATGGTGTGGTGGTGGTGGTGATGGTGTGGTAGTAGTGTGGTGATGGTGGGGCAGTAGTGTGGTGATGGTGGGGTAGTAGTGTGGTAGTAGTGTGGTGATGATGTGGTAGTAGTGTGGTGATGGTGTGGTAGTAGTTTGGTGATGGTGGGGTAGTAGTGTGGTGATGGTGGGGTAGTAGTGTGGTGATGGTGTGGTAGTAGTGTGGTGATGGTGTGGTAGTAGTGTGGTGATGGTGGGGTAGTAGTGTGGTGATGGTGTGGTAGTAGTGTGGTGATGGTGGGGTAGTAGTGTGGTGATGGTGTGGTAGTAGTGTGGTGATGGTGGGGTAGTAGTGTGGTGATGGTGGGGTAGTAGTGTGGTGATGGTGTGGTAGTAGTGTGGTAATGGTGGGGTAGTAGTGTGGTGATGGTGGGGTAGTAGTGTGGTGATGGTGGGGTAGTAGTGTGGTGATGGTGTGGTAGTAGTGTGGTGGTGTGGTAGTAGTGTGGTGATGGTGTGGTAGTAGTGTGGTGATGGTGTGGTAGTGGTGTGGTGGTGGGGTAGTAGTGTGGTGATGGTATGGTAGTAGTGTGGTGATGGTGGGGTAGTAGTGTGGTGATGGTTTGGTAGTGGTGTGGTGGTGGTGGTGGGGTAGTAGTGTGGTGATGGTGTGGTAGTAGTGTGGTGATGGTGGGGTAGTAGTGTGGTGATGGTGGGGTAGTAGTGTGGTGACGGTGGGGTAGTAGTGTGGTGATGGTTTGGTAGTGGTGTGGTGGTGGTGGTGGGGTAGTAGTGTGGTGATGGTGTGGTAGTAGTGTGGTGATGGTGGGGTAGTAGTGTGGTGATGGTGGGGTAGTAGTGTGGTGGTGGTGGTGGGGTAGTAGTGATGAAGCTATGCTGGACGAATAAGTTAAAGGGGTGGTGGCGGCTAACAAAACTTCCAAACTGCAGTAATGTAACAATACCAGAAGACAGTTCAGGTGAACAGTCTTACACAATTGAACTATTAAATCTGCCATAAATTCACCTTTAAGTCAGAAAATAGTGGAACTGACCATATTAGACAATACCCTCGACCTTATATTGACAAATAATGAGAATCTAGTGCTGAACATAACAGTGAACTCAGACCACAGCCTAATTGAACTGCAGACCTGCATACACGCTGGTCTGGAGCGGCAAAATGAGGAAGCATTCAACTCATCTTCTGCAACTTTAGGGTCAGTTACGACTTTTCTGTCGAGAGGATGATCTCATTGATACTGGAAATATTTAACAGATTTATATCATTAAGAAAAGGAAGGAAATATGGAGGTGAGAGAGACGGTCCCTTTACAGGCGAGGACGAAGACTCACAGAACTTCTCAAAGGGGCAAACTTTGTGACGAAGGCAAAAATGGTGGCACTGTAGAGGTGTGGGTGGTAGTGGTAGTGGTGGTGATGGTAGTGTAGTGGTGTTGGTGCTTGTGTAGTGGTGTTGGTGCTAGTGTAGTGGTGTTGGTGCTAGTGTAGTGGTGTTGGTGCTAGTGTAGTGGTGTTGGTACTAGTGTAGTAGTGTTGGTGCTAGTGTAGTGGTGTTGGTGCTAGTGTAGTGGTGTTGGTACTAGTGTAGTGGTGTTGGTACTAGTGTAGTAGTGTTGGTGCTAGTGTAGTGGTGTTGGTACTAGTGTAGTGGTGTTGGTACTAGTGTAGTGGTGTTGGTGCTAGTGTAGTGGTGTTGGTACTAGTGTAGTGGTGTTGTTGGTAGTGTAGTGGTGTTTGTGCTAGTTACAGAGAGGAGAAACACTGAACGAAAGAGAGAACCCAGGAGAGATAAAGGAAGCAAAAATAGCATCACTGTATCATCCTTTGCAGACGATACTAGAATCAGCATGAGTGGTGGACTGAGGACACAAACCACCAAGCTGATGTAAATAGAGTCTTCCAGTGGACCACTGATAACAGTATGTTTATGAAAGATATGATAATGGTAAATAATACCGACAAATTGGTATGTAAGATACATGTGCTCTCTCTGCCCCTTGACTAGACTGACTGAGGAGTGCCCATGGGCGAGGGGGCGCTTGAAATCCTGCTAGGTCAGCAACAATATGAATACAGACAGTGACTCAGGCAGAGACGGTTGGTAGTGAGTCATCTACTGGTACACTGGTTACTGGTAACTGGTTACTACTACTAAGACAACAGTTAGGTGTCTTGATTCAGAAATGTTTCGCCTACATAGTAGGCTTTTTCAGTCGAATAGAGAAGAGGGAGTTGAAGCTGTGGTTATTTCTCAGGCTGAGGGACTGATCACCTCACCGCCTTCAAGGGTTGTGGACTGATTACTTCCTCTCTATATCTCCACTGACAAATCGCAATTACTCCACATGTTCTTGTACTACAGCATGGATACGGGGTACACAGTAAGTTATTCCCGCATTCGGCAAAATATAAATTCTTCGCTGGAAAAAATGAATAAAAAATTGGAAAAGAATATAAAACAAACTTAAACGAACTTACTAAGCTTAAAAATGTGAAGTACTCATTATACATCAGAAGATCTGACGTATAATGATGACATTATTATTGCTCTCACAAATACAAGGAAAACACAGTATTAGGCTGGATAACTAGAACCTTCAAATCAATAGATACCATCTCAGTGATGATAATTATACCCTTGATATCACTTGCTGGAATACAGCTGTACACTCACAGCCTCTTTTAAGGCAGGTGAAATTACACTGCTGGAGAACGTACAGAGAACCTTCACTGCTTGTATAAATTCATTTATGCCCGATATGCACAACATGCTAGTGACTTTATTTTGCATTTATCAATATTTTATTGCGTGTTAAGTACATTTTTTAAAGCACTCAGAAAAATAAAGTTAAAAAAAAAAACTATTGGGAACTTGAACGTACGAGTGAGAAATATGAATCATAATTTACACCTGGAAAATTCTGTAGGGATTTGTACCAGACCTAAACACACCCACGTCTCTTTGTACATGAACAACAGGTTTGGCAGACACTGCAATATACCTCCTTTAAAAAGGGTAAAACGAAGAGACGATAAAGTTTTGAGCTCCGTTCATTCGTAAGGAGAATTAGGAAGACACTCCTGGCTGTCTTCAAGAGGGGGCTTGTTCCTCAAGTTAGTTCCTGATCAGCCAGGCTGGGGTGCATTTGTTGGGCTACATGCTGCTAGCACCAGCAGACTGGTTGTTGAGGCCATCAACAAGGAGGGGTCTGGGACTGTACCCCGGGGGCGATGACCCCAGAATCGCCTTGGGGGGGAAACAAGGAAGATACGACAGAGAGACAGACAGACAGATACAGGGAGAAACAGAGACAGAGGTTCAAAGAGAGAGGGAGACAAAGAGACAGAGAGGGAGAGAGAGAGACACACAAAGAGAGAGGGAGAGAAAGAGACAGAAAGAGAGAGACAGATGTCAGCATAGTTGCTGATCCCTGTGTTGTATAGCATATTAGTATCATCCATGTGTTTTAGATAGGAGATCCCTTTAGGCCTGTGACTTTGTGTGACGTCACGGGATGCGCATGTGTACGTTCGTACCTCTGCCCCGCTCTCAGTCGGCGTGTAGACCTAGACAGGCTAAGACAGGCAGAGGCTGGGCTCCATTTCTCTCATCATAGTCTGACAATATATATCGTTACCATCCAACAAGTGTGTCTACCTTCAACCCTCGATATCTCCATTTAAGAACCCCTACGATAAATGGTGACAGCGGTGTGGGCGTAAAATTGATAATTGCGCCGATGTACGGAGATTTCTTTCGACCAGCAAGACGGCCATTTCGTGTCCCCAGTAGGCCGACCTAACCAAGCCAGCTATTTTCTCAAGCAAAAAGAGAGGAGGGAGACAGACAGAGAAACAGACACACAGAGAGACAGAGACACAAAGAGAGAGAGAGAGGAAGAGAGACAAAGAGACAGAGGGAGAAATAGAAGCAAAGAGAGAGACAGAGAGAAACAGACACACACAAAGATAGATAGAGAGAGAGAGAGAGAGGATAATTACCAAGTTGTACTTCTTGGTAATGTACTCAGTAATTAGAGACTAACAAACTCCCACAATCATCTCTTACAAAGTTTTGACCTTAAATATTTCTCAAATGGAAGAGTCTTAACAATTTTAAGTTGATTCATTACTTTTGAACCATCACAGAAAATGCAGTATTTGGAGGACACACACGAATGTAGCTGCTCGAGGCCTTTCGTATTGACTGCACAGTCCTTCATCAGGAGCACTGCACGGGTGTTTAGGAATGTCTGTGATGGGTTTCGAGGATGCTTTTGGTTTTGTAGACTGGTGTGAAGCCAGACTTGCCTGGTCAGCCAGGCTGTTGGTGCTAGCTGCTCAAACCTTTACATATCCGTTATAAACTCGCTGATTAGGTTAGGTACCTTACGTAGCCTTTCCTTTCCTAACCTGACCTTATCTAACCTTACCTAACCTGACTTGACCTTACCTAACTTCACCTTACTAAACCCTGACCTGACCTTACGTAGCCATACCTAACCTGACTTGACCTTACCTAACTTCACCTTACTAAACCCTGACCTGACCTTACGTAGCCATACCTAACCTGACACTGCTACCTTCCCTGTGTGTTCTCACATAAAGTCCACATGTGACCTTCTTACAAGCACGATCTTTGCCATCTTTCTGTTTCCATTATTTTGTACTGATGAACCTACTGACGGAGACCCAGAAAATTTTTCAACAATTTTCTGATTTCTGGCCAGTTTTTTTTTTATATAGAAAAATCTTCACCAGACTACTGCATTATTATTATTATTATTATTATTATTATTATTATTATTGATATTATTATTGTTATTATAAATATGAGTCTAGTACTATTATTACTACTTCTGCTATTACTGGTGCTACTACTACTACTACTTCTGCTGCTGTTGTTGCTGCTGTTACTACTACTACTGCTACTACTACTACTACTTCTGCTGCTGTTGTTGCTGCTGTTACTACTACTACTGCTACTACTACTACTACTTCTGCTGCTGTTGTTGCTGCTGTTACTACTACTACTACTACTACTACTACTACTTCTGCTGCTGTTGTTGCTGCTGTTACTACTACTACTACTACTACTACTACTACTACTTCTGCTGCTGTTGTTGCTGCTGTTACTACTACTACTACTACTACTACTTCTGCTGCTGTTGTTGCTGCTGTTACTACTACTACTACTACTACTACTTCTGCTGCTGTTGTTGCTGCTGTTACTACTACTACTACTACTACTACTACTACTACTTCTGCTGCTGTTGTTGCTGCTGTTACTACTACTACTGCTACTACTACTACTACTTCTGCTGCTGTTGTTGCTGCTGTTACTACTACTACTACTACTACTACTACTACTTCTGCTGCTGTTGTTGCTGCTGTTACTACTACTACTACTACTACTACTACTACTACTTCTGCTGCTGTTGTTGCTGCTGTTACTACTACTACTACTACTACTACTACTACTTCTGCTGCTGTTGTTGCTGCTGTTACTACTACTACTGCTACTACTACTACTACTTCTGCTGCTGTTGTTGCTGCTGTTACTACTACTACTACTACTACTACTACTACTTCTGCTGCTGTTGTTGCTGCTGTTACTACTACTACTGCTACTACTACTACTACTTCTGCTGCTGTTGTTGCTGCTGTTGCACTCACTACTGCTACATACTGCTACTGTTGTTGCTGCTGTACCTACATGCACACTACTGCTGCCGTTGCTGCTGTTGCTCACTGTACACTGCTGCATTTGCTGCGCGTCACTACTCTACCTCACTGCTACTGCACCATGTTGCCACCCGCTTGTTGCCGCTTGCTGACACTGCTACTACTGCCTACTGCTGCGTTGTTGTACTGCTACTACTGCACCACATGCCTACTGCCGCGCATGTTGCTGCTGCCATCACCTCTACCTGCTTCACAACGTTGTGCTGTGCACACACTGCTGCCACTGCACTAGCCGTTTGTTGCGCGTTGCTACTGCTACACCTACTACTGCCGCCGCTTGCCTTAAGCGCATGCTGCTACTACTACTACTGCTACTACTCCCGCCTGCTGTTTGCTGCCTGTTACTACACACTACTGCTACACTACCAACTTTGTTGCTGCGCTGCACTACACTCTTACAGCTTCTTCAACATTTGTTGCTGCTGTTACTACTACTACTACTACTACTACTTCTGCTGCTGTTGTTGCTGCTGTTACTACTACTACTACTACTACTACTTCTGCTGCTGCTGTTGCTGCTGCTACTACTACTACTACTACTACTACTACTACTACTACTGCTACTACTACTACTGCTACTACTACTACTACTACTACTACTACTACTACTGCTGCTGCTGCTGCTGCTGCTACTACTACTACTACTACTACTACTACTACTACTACTACTACTTTTACTACTACTACTACTACTACTATTACTATTACTATTTCTACTACTACTACAGATATAACACAACAGCCTGGTTGATCTGGGTTATCCACCAGGAGTCCTGGTCTGGACCCGGGCCACAGAGGCCATCATCCCCTCCGTCCACAACAGATAAATATATTTAACAGTTTTATCCCCTCTATGCAGGGTTTAAACCCATTAAACCCATCATAAACCTGGCAATATACGGTTATATAAATTACACCGCCATACACACAAACATATAAATTATGATATAAACAACATTAATACCAAATCGGAAATTTAATGTTTGTGGCAGTTAATTATGCTTGTATTAATGGGTGCTCTAATCCCGTAGGGGTCATGCACCGCCTGGGGAATGGTATGTAACTGAATTTCTCAATCAGTGTAAAGAGACCAAGACTCTTCAGCGCTCTAACTTCGTACGTAAGGGAGACAACCAGTACATTCTAAGCTGTGTTGTATTAATGGGTGCTCTAATCCCGTAGGGGTCATGGACCGCCTGGGGAATGGTATGTAACTGAATTTCTCAATCAGTGTAAAGAGACCAAGACTCTTAAGCGCTCTAACTTCGTACGTAAGGGAGACAACCAGTACATTCTAAGCTGTGTTCGAGGTTGTTTCTCGTCAGTCTGGTTGTGGCGTCTAGCACCAACAGCCTGGTTGTTTAGGACGGCAACCGGAAAGCCTAATTTTTGATCGGGGAGCGGGGGCGCTGACCCCTTTCTAAATTGACTCCAGGTAAATTTTACCTAGCAAAAAGTAGGTACCTTTGTGTTAGTCGCCTTACACCTGCTGTCACTGTTCACCTAGCAGTAAATAGGTACCAATATGTTAAGTCACCTTACATCTGTCCCAGTTCACCTAGCAGTAAGTAGGTACCTGGGTGTTAGTCACCTTATATCTGCTGTCACTGTGTCGTGACGTGTGTGACGACCCGTCACAGTACAAACAGCTGTTGTGTACTCTCTCCCTCAACCTAACATATAACTACCTTAAACCTTAAGTACAAACAAGTCTTACGTGACTCACGAAATCGTAATGACACGATTGCAAACAAACCATACTACGGGTGGGGATAGAACCCGCCATGTTGACAGTTTTGAGCGGACTTGAGCTAGAGTTCATCACAGCCACGCTAGCTGAAGATTCGTCTGTAAAAACTTGTATTTGTGGTCACAGCAGTGGCCTATGCTAACCTTCCTATGGTGTAGAAATATACCTGGTTGCATGAATCTTGAACATTAAAATGGTATAAAATACCGACAGGTTGTTAGGTAAGACACGTATGCAACAGTTAGGTATCTTTATTTCGAAACGTTTCGCCTACACAGTAGGCTTCTTCAGTCGAGTACAGAAAAGTTGGTAGAAGCTCCATCCTGTCACTTCAACTCCATATTGTTCCAGACTATGGAACAATGCTCTTCTCCAGACTGAGGGACTGACCACCTCAAAACTTTAAGGGTGATGGACTGATTACATCGTCTTCAAGTCTCTTCTGCTTCTATCTACTTTTCTGTACTCGACTGAAGAAGCCTACTGTGTAGGCGAAACGTTTCGAAATAAAGATACCTAACTGTTGCATATGTGTCTTACATGAATCTTATTGTAACCAGCTGGTCCAGTGGCTAACGCGTCGGTCTGGAGTTTTTGAGACTCTCTGATCGCGGGTTCTAACCCCACCTGTGGTATGGTAAGTCTTACGAGATTTACCTGCAGTTTTGTGTGTGTCAGAGCTGTGTTGTAGACATGGAGTGCAAAGCTGGTTACCTGGAATAAGATGATTATTTTGTTAATGATTTTTCAAATTATCCTAAGTGTTTCTTCTGTGAATGTGGGCCAGTGGGCCACCAGCAACAATTTAATGTATTGTCATTGATGTGTCACTTTGAACTGGGCTCAGACAACCTCATTGGAGCACGGAAAACGAGCACTAGGCAGACACCAGACAAGCCTGGTCCAGGGCCACCAAAAGCAACAGCCTTGTTGACCAGAGAAGTAAAGGACAAGCCTGGTCCAGGGCCACCAAAAGCAACAGCCTTGTTGAACAGGGAAGTAAAGGACAAGCCTGGTACAGGGCCACCAAAATCAACAGCCTTGTTGAACAGGGAAGTAAAGGACAAGCCTGGTCCAGGGCCACCAAAATCAACAGCCTTGTTGAACAGGGAAGTAAAGGACATGCCTGGTCCAGGGCCACCAAAATCAACAGCCTTGTTGAACAGGGAAGTAAAGGACATGCCTGGTCCAGGGCCACCAAAATCAACAGCCTTGTTGAACAGGGAAGTAAAGGAAAGCCTGGTCCAGGGCCACCAGGATCCAAGGAATACAGTTGAAAGAACTTCAAGTGTTCCCGGTAGTTCAGATGTTTGAGTGAGTGTATACGAGCAGTGAAAGTTCTGTGTAGGTTTTTCAGCTCAGTAATCTGGTGTGTCTTGACGGTGGTGGTCAGTATACAACAGTATTCCAGCCTGGAGAGAACAAGTAACTTGAAGAGTATCATCACTGACTCAGCATCTCTTGTCTTGAAAGTTCTAGTTATCCAGTCTATCATTTTCCTTGTGGTAGCAATAACAACATTGTTGTGATCCTTGAATGTGAGATCTTCCTATATCATTACTCTTAAACCATACCATGGGCGGGATTTGAACCCGCGGTCAGAGAGTCTCAAAACTCCAGACCGTCGCGTTAGCCACTGGACGAATCTTATTGTGGCTAGCTGGTCCAGTGGTAACGCAACGGTCTGGAGTTTTGAGATTCTCTGACCGCGGGTTCAAATCCCGCCCGTGGTATGGTTTGTTTGCAATCGTGTCATTACGATTTCGTGAGTCATGTTGACGGCAGTGAGGCGACTTGAGCTAGAGTTAGTCACGGCCACGCTAGCTGGAGATTCGTCTGTAAAAACTTGCATTTGTGGTCACAATGGTGCCTATGCTAACCTTCCTATGGTTTAGAAATATACCTAGTTGGACGAATCTTATTGTGGCTAGCTGGTCCAGTGGCTAACGCGACGGTCTGGAGTTTTGAGACTCTCTGACCGCGGGTTCAAATCCCGCCTGTGGTATAGTTTGTTTGCAATCGTGTCATTACGATTTCGTGAGTTACTCTTAAGTCTCGCACACAACAGAGCGAAAGGTCCTTAGGTCCCCTCTCCCTCATCCTGTGATTTTGGTCCTTAACTCTCCTGCAGTCCTCCTTTTTCTTGCCCTTAGACTTTCCCCACTTCTACTTCTACTACTGCTACCACTCCATTACTACTACTACTACTACTATTGCCTCCATTCACTCTTGTGCAACCAAAAACTACTCCCTCAAAGTTTTACTACCACTATTACTTCCACTACCAGTATTACCACTACCACTTCTTGTTCTTCCTCTCTTGATCCCGTCCCTGTCCCCCTCGACTATATATACTGGCTCCCTCACTCTCGTGTGTTAGTGTGTCTTGTAAATGATCCATTTCGGACCGAAACGTCGTCGTAAGGTTCTCTCTTCTATGTGCGGGCTATTTGTGTATACTTCCAGTCATGGCATTGTTCATTGTTGTTCTTAATGTGTACAACACTGCAGTGTTTATGTGTACTTTTAGTGAATTACTCCCTGGGACTTCTTTCACAGTTAGCAGTACCAACATGTTATATTTCACTGCCAACAGTGAGAATTTCAAAAATACTCTTCCTATGGACTTTAAAATTCTGTTCATGAGGACTTCGAACCTCTGTTCAAGAGGACTTCGAAACTCTGTTCTAGAGGACTTCGAACCTCTGTTCAAGAGGACTTCGAAACTCTGTTCTAGAGGACTTCGAAACTCTGTTCTAGAGGACTTCGAATCACTGTTCAAGAGGACTTCGAAACTCTGTTCTAGAGGACTTCGAACCTCTGTTCTAGATGACTTCGAAACTCTGTTCTAGAGGACTTCGAATCATTGTTCAAGAGGACTTCGAAACTCTGTTCTAGAGGACTTCGAACCTCTGTTCTAGAGGACTTCGAAACACTGTTCTAGAGGACTTCGAAACACTGTTCTAGAGGACTTCGAAACACTGTTCAAGATGACTTCGAAACTCTGTTCTAGAGGACTTCGAATCACTGTTCAAGAGGGCTTCGAAACTCTGTTCTAGAGGACTTCGAATCACTGTTCTAGAGGACTTCGAAACTCTGTTCTAGAGGACTTCGAATCACTGTTCTAGAGGACTTCGAAACACTGGATTGACTTCATTTAGCTGTGGTGGATATGTGAGGCAACAGGCCAGCAGCAGCAGCCTGGTTGACCAGGCTACCACCAGACGAGCCTGGCCCATGGCCGGGCTCCGAGAGTAGAGAAACTCTTGAAATTCATCGGAGGTTAAGTTAAAAGGGAGTGTGGGTGGAGTGAGGGAGGGAGTGCCGGAGGAATGAGGGAGTGTTGGAGGAGAGAGGGAGTGTTGAAAGAATGAGGGAATGAGTTTCGGAGGAATGAGGGAGTGTTGGAGGAGGGAGTGTGAGAGTGTTGGAGGAGGGAGGGAGTGAGTGTTAGAAGAGGGAGAGTGAAAGTGTTGGAGGAGTGAGGGAGGAATTCTCTACCCACTTAACAGAACTTGAGGTGTGTACATGGCGTTAGTGGTGGGCGAGGGTGGGCCAGGTAGGCGGGGGTGGTTTCATTCAGGTGAGGGGGGGTAGGTGGTTATTGGGGGTTGTGGGTGGAGGTGTAATATGAGAGTTAGAACTGTGGGCTGGGGTGGGTTAGTGTATCGTGGCTGTGTGGGCTGAATGGGTGGATAGTGTGGGCTGGGTGGGTAGATGAGTGGCTAGTGACAAAGGGATCAAAGGGCTGGTTGAGTCTGGAGTCGACATTCTTTTACCTAAAAGCAATTTGTGGGGGTCAGCTCCCCCGCGGCCAGCACCCAGACCAGGTTTCCCGGTGGAGGACCTGACCATCAAGGTTGTTTACCTGGAGAGAGTTCCGGGGGTCAACGCCCCCGCGGCCCGGTCTGTGACCAGGCCTACGTGCTGGCAACACGTAGTTTCAAATTATGAACTACAGTCTGGTCAGAAAGTAACTTCAAGGACTTACCAGGTTGTCTCTTGAAGGGAGAGTTGAGTGATAGCTCTAGGCCTTTCGTATTGCAATCAACGTATCATCAGGAGCTTGCAGTGTTGCAGAAAAAAGGAGAAGGTCCAAGAAAACAGGTTCACAAGAAGCGCCTTTGCTGTAGTAACACCGTTGTGATCTTTGAAACCGATTTCTGGGGACCACCACCCCAGCTGTCTGGTTGATAGCTTGATCAGTAAGGCTGTTGGTGATACCAACATGCTGTCCAGTTTGCACATCATAGCCTGGTTTATCAGCCAGGCTGTGATGTGCTGAAATACAATTAGGAGTGTGTTGATAATTTCCCTTATGTATGAAAGAAGGATATTTTAAAGTCGTGGTACAACTTAGACAGACCATAGCTAACATCAGTAACGTACTACATAGAAAGTCTGGTTATGCAGAGCATTTCTGGCAACTTAAGGTTAATTTTGTCCCCAGGATGCAACCCACACCAGTCGACTAACACCCAGGTACCTATTTTACTGCTTTTGTAGAGCGTAATTCGAAAGAGTGGGAGGGTGTTGAGAGGAGGGGGAAAGATGGAGTGGGAGGATGAGGGAGGGAAGGAGAGAGGGAGGAGAAGGAGGGAGGGAAGGAGAGAGGGAGGAGAAGGAGGGAGGGAAGGAGAGAGGGAGGAGAAGGAGGGAGGGTCTGAGAGAGTATTTCTTGTAAGGTTGCTGTCAGTAACACCTCACAACTTATGATGGCCGCTCACCAAGGAAGAAGCCTTGATTACTTCTCCAGCCGCGCCTCCTTGTTTTGTCTGTGGTGTTGCTGATCTTCTTTGGTGTTGGTCTTCCAGTGTTGTGTTGAAGGTGTTGGTCTTCCGGTATTGTGTTACTTGTATTGGTGTACTGGTGTTGTGTTGTTGGTATTGGTGTTACTTGTGCTGGTTTTATCTTGTGGTATTGGGCTTTCAGTGTTGTGTTGCTGGTGTTGGTTTGGCAGTGTTGTGCTGCTGGTGTTGGTTTGGCAGTGTTGTGTTGCTGGTGTTCCAGCCTTGTGTTTTTGTGTTCTAGAGTTGTGTTGCTAACTTAGTAGTAAACAGAGTGAAGTCAGAGGCTGACACAGTGAAAAGTTCTGTTCCTCAAGGCACAGTACTCGTCCCAGACAGTAGTAGTAAACAGAGTGAAGTCAGAGGCTGACACAGTGAAAAGTTCTGTTCCTCAAGGCACAGTACTCACCCCAGACAGTAGTAGTAAACAGTGTGAAGTCAGAGGCTGACACAGTGAAAAGTTCTGTTCCTCAAGGCACAGTACTCACCCCAGACAGTAGTAGTAAACAGAGTGAAGTCAGAGGCTGACACAGTGAAAAGTTCTGTTCCTCAAGGCACAGTACTCGCCCCAGACAGTAGTAGTAAACAGAGTGAAGTCAGAGACTGACACAGTGAAAAGTTCTGTTCCTCAAGGCACAGTACTCGCCCCAGACAGTAGTAGTAAACAGAGTGAAGTCAGAGGCTGACACAGTGAAAAGTTCTGTTCCTCAAGACACAGTACTCACCCCAGACAGTAGTAGTAAACAGAGTGAAGTCAGAGACTGACAGTGAAAAGTTCTGTTCCTCAAGGCACAGTACTCGCCCCACTTCTGTTTCTCATTCTTATATCGAACATTAACAAGAACATAAATCACAGCAGTGTAACATTGTTTGTTGATAACACCAGAATCTGTATGAGAGTGTCGTCCCTCGAAGACACAGTGAATCTTCAGGCGGATATAAATCAAGTCTTCCAGTGGACCTCAGACAACAATATGATGTTTAACAAGGACAAGTTTCACTTGTTCTGTTATGGAAGAATGGAGGAAATAAAGACTGTAACAGAGTACAAGACAAACTATAATTATTCAATAGAGTGAAAGTACCATGTGCGAGACTAAAGAGTAGTGAGTCTACCTGGAGGATATTCCAAGGTCAGCGCCCTCTTGACCCGGTCTATGACCAGGCCTTCCAGTGGATCAGGGCTTGATCAACCAGGTTGTTACTGCTGGCCGAACGCTGTCCAGTGTACGAATCACAGCCCGGCTGGTCAGGAACTGACTTTAGCAGCCTATCCACTTTCCCCTTGAAGACAGTTACAGGTGCATTGGTAATCGTCCTTATGTTTCATGAGCTGCTGTTGAACAGTCTTGGACCCCTGACTCTCACTGTGTTATCTCTCAGTGTACTAGTGACTCCCCTATTTTCACTGGGGGGGATGTTACAACGTCTGCCGAGCCTCTTGCTTCGTAGGGAGTGATTTCTGTATGCAAATTTGGGACCAATCCCTCCAGTTTTATCCAGATGTAACTTATGCTGTATCTCTCTCGCCTGAGTTCAAGGAGTACAGGTCAAGGGACTTCAAACTTTCCCAGTAATTAAGGTACTTGTTTAAATTTATATGTGTAGTAAAGGTTCTCTGTACATTCACCAGATCTACAATTTCACCTGTCTTGACTGGAGCTGTTAGTGTACAGCAATATTCCAGCCTCGAGAGAATAAATGACTTAGAGAATCATCACTGACTTAGCATCTCTTGTCTTAAATGTTCTCATTATCCATCGTATCCTTTTTTCTCGCAGATATGACAGTGACACTGTTGTGATCCTTGAAGGTGAGATTCTCTGACATGATCACTCCCAGGTCTTTCACACTAGTTTTTATCTTTATTCTGTGGTTGGAATTTGTATTATACATCAATATAGCATTTATTTCCTCAAGTTTTCCATAGTGGAGTTATTGAAATTTGCTCATGTTCAATATACAGTTGTTTCTTTTTTATAAACCGTTATAAGACGTGGTTAATATCCGCTTGTAAATTTGCTGTGTCCTGAATGGATGACTCTCATGTAAATTTTAGTATAGTCAGCAAAGGAAGATAGAGAGGCTGTCAGATCTCACATTCAAGGAGGATAGAGTGCTGTCAGATCTCACATTCAAGGAGGATAGAGTGCTGTCAGATCTCACATTCAAGGATAGAGTGCTGTCAGATCTCACATTCAAGGATAGACTGCTGTCAGATCTCACATTCAGGGATAGAGTGCTGTCAGATCTCACATTCAAGGATAGAGGGCTGTCAGATCTCACATTCAAGGATAGAGTGCTGTCAGATCTCACATTCAGGGATAGAGTGCTGTCAGATCTCACATTCAAGGATAGAGTGCTGTCAGATCTCGCATTCAAGGATAGAGTGCTGTCAGATCTCACATTCAGGGATAGAGTGCTGTCAGATCTCACATTCAAGGATAGAGGGCTGTCAGATCTCACATTCAAGGATAAAGTGCTGTCAGATCTCACATTCAAGGATAGAGTGCTGTCAGATCTCACATTCAAGGATAGAGTGCTGTCAGATCTCACATTCAAGGATAAAGTGCTGTCAGATCTCACATTCAAGGATAAAGTGCTGTCAGATCTCACATTCAAGGATCACAATGTTATTGTTACCACAAGGAAAATAATAGTCTGGATAACTAGAACTTTCAAGACAAGAGATGTTGAGTCAGTGATGATACTCTTCAAGTTACTTGTTCTCTCCAGGCTGGAATACTGTTGTATACTGACCACCACCGTCAAGGCACACCAGATTAATGAACTGGAAAATGTTCAGAGAACTTTCACTGTTCGTGTACACTCAAACATCTGAACTACTGGAAGCACTTGAAGTCCATTCAACTGTGTTCCTTGGAAAGAGAAAGATACATCATAATTTTACACCTAAAAAATCTTTGAGAGACTGGTTATAAACCTGCACACTGACATCACATTAACTAAAAATAATAATTTTAGCAAGGGAGCGACGAGTACACTAAGAGAGCACTCGTTGAGTGTCAGAGGCCCCCGACTCATCAACGCCCTCCCTCCGTGCATAAGGGAAATTACCAACAAACTTCTGGCTGTCTTCAAGAGGGAACTGGACAAGTTTCTCAAATTAATTCCTGACGAGCCGGGTTGTGGTTCGTACGTTGGACTACGTGCGGCCAGTAGTAATAGCCTGGTTGATCGGCGTTGATCCTCCAGTAGGCCTGGTTTGGGATCCGGCCACGGGGACGTGTACCCCAGGACACATCCTTCAAGTATATCCTTCAAGGTATTCTTCCTTACCTTCCTTCCTTACCACTCTTCCTTACCTTCCCTACTTACCCGGTCTCAAGTATCTTGTTTCGACTGTAACACAGACTATAATAACAGAAAAATCCCACGAGACAGCTAAGTTAAAACTTCTCACATCATTGATTTCTTAAAATTATGCAATAAATTTGTTTTAAATCAGCAAATAGCAGCACCGACCAGACTAGAAACTACCTTTGACCTTATGTTCATAAATATTGAGGATCTGGTATTGAACATAACAGTGTTGAACATTTATAATTTAGACCACAGCCTAATTGAGGTTCAAACCTGCATACACACGTCTTCAGCACGAGGATCTGTTCAGCAAATTCAGTTTCGGTAGCAAACACATTAACTGGGATCAGATAAATCATGACCTTAGTGAAATATGCTGGGAAGAATATATGACTGATGGGGATTTGAACCAGTGTCTGGAGAGGATGAACTCAGCGGCACTAAAAGTGGTCACCAGAAGACAGCCTGGTTGACCAGAGAAACAGCAGACGAGCCTGGCCAATGACCGGGCTTCGGGAGTAAGAAAGACTTTCGGAACTCACCCAAGCTGTAGATACTTGGATACTTTTACCTGGCCTGATGGAGATTTAATTTTCTGATGAATAGAACCCAGAGCGTAATAGTGAACAGAGAGAAATCAGAGGCTGCCATAGTGAAGAATTCTGTTCACCAAGGCACAGTACTGGCCCATGTTCTCTTTCTCACTCTTATATCCAACATAGAGACAAATCGTAGAACAGTATTATCCTTTTCAGACGATACTGGAATCTCCATGAGTGTGTCGTCCATTGATGACACAACAAACCACCAAGCTGATATAAACAAAGTCTTCCAGTGGACCACTGACAACATTGATGACACAACAAACCACCAAGCTGATATAAACAGTCTTCCAGTGGACCACTGACAACATTGATGACACAACAAACCACCAAGCTGGTATAAACAAAGTCTTCCAGTGGACCACTGACAACATTGATGACACAACAAACCACCAAGCTGGTATAAACAAAGTCTTCCAGTGGACCACTGACAACATTGATGACACAAACCACCAAGCTGATATAAATAAAGTCTTCCAGTGGACCACTGACAACATTGATGACACAACAAACCACCAAGCTGATATAAACAGTCTTCCAGTGGACCACTGACAACATTGATGACACAACAAACCACCAAGCTGATATAAACAGTCTTCCAGTGGACCACTGACAACATTGATGACACAACAAACCACCAAGCTGATATAAACAGTCTTCCAGTGGACCACTGACAACATTGATGACACAACAAACCACCAAGCTGATATAAACAAAGTCTTCCAGTGGACCACTGACAACATTGATGACACAACAAACCACCAAGCTGATATAAACAAAGTCTTCCAGTGGACCACTGACAACATTGATGACACAACAACCCACCAAGCTGATATAAACAAAGTCTTCCAGTGGACCACTGACAACATTGATGACACAACAAACCACCAAGCTGATATAAACAAAGTCTTCCAGTGGAACACTGACAACAATATGACATCCAGTTAATTTCTTGTAAAAAAATGAGGAAATAAACACTGGAACGACGATACACAAGTATCTCCCAGTATACATAACCTTATTATTATTAAAGATTAGCCGGTATTCTCCCGGCCCGGGCCTTTTCCAAGTGGTGGCCCGGCCTTGGCTCCCTCTTTAGGGAGTATCTGAGACCTAAGTCTCCCATGGGAGGAGGCACAAGTACCTCCTCATCTTTGGGACCAACTGTCCCCAGGCCTAGCCACAAGCTAGGCCTCTCTGGTCTGCCATCCCCGCCCCAAGGGGGCAAATGGGAATGACAGTCTTATGAGCTAAAGGCTCGGGCTCTGGCACCTACCCTACCCTAGAAGGGCTGGGCATGGTGTCGATCTACATAACCTTAGTCTCCCACATTGCTCCTCGGGTTTCTAAGCAGAAATATCCGCGCCGGGCGAGACACTATGCAAATTAAGTAACTTCTGTAAGCAATTTATCATTCTTCAGTATCGGGTTTTGAAGGAAGTTTAGTGTTAGTATTTTTCTTAGTGAATGTTACTGTGTATGATAGAGAGAATGTCGTGGATGATAATTTAATACTTTGGGTAATGCCGCTCTCTCTCTCTCTCTCTCTCTCTCTCTCTCTCTCTCTCTCTCTCTCTCTCTCTCTCTCTCTCTCTCTCTCTCTCTCTCTCTCTCTCTCTCTCTCTCTCTCTCTCTGGTTCCTCTACTCTTCTGTTTCTGTTTCTTCTATTTGTCGTGTTTTTGTTACCGTTGGTCTTTCACTGCTTCTTTCTGTTATTGTTGCTGCTGCTGCTGTTACTCCAGCTGTTACTGTTGTTGCTGCTGCTGTTACTCCAGCTGTTACTGTTGTTGCTGCTGCTGTTACTCCAGCTGTTACTGTTGTTGCTGCTGCTGTTACTCCAGCTGTTACTGTTGTTGCTGCTGCTGTTACTCCAGCTGTTACTGTTGTTGCTGCTGCTGTTACTCAAGCTGTTACTGTTGCTGCTGCTGCTGTTACTCCAGCTGTTACTGTTGTTGCTGCTGCTGTTACTCCAGCTGTTACTGTTGTTGCTGCTGCTGTTACTCCAGCTGTTACTGTTGTTACTGCTGCTTACTGCTGTTGTTACTGTTGTTACTGCTGCTGCTACAGCTGTTACTGTTGTTACTGCTGCTGCTACAACTGTTACTGTTGTTACTGCTGCTGCTACAGCTGTTACTGTTGTTACTGCTGCTGCTACAACTGTTACTGTTGTTACTGCTGCTGCTACAACTGTTACTGTTGTTACTGCTGCTGCTACAGCTGTTACTGTTGTTACTGCTGCTGTTACTGTTGTTACTGTTGTTGCTGCTGCTGTTACTCCAGCTGTTACTGTTGTTGCTGCTGCTGTTACTCCAGCTGTTACTGTTGTTGCTGCTGCTGTTACTCCAGCTGTTACTGTTGTTGCTGCTGCTGTTACTCCAGCTGTTACTGTTGTTGCTGCTGCTGTTACTCCAGCTGTTACTGTTGTTGCTGCTGCTGTTACTCCAGCTGTTACTGTTGTTGCTGCTGCTGTTACTCCAGCTGTTACTGTTGTTGCTGCTGCTGTTACTCAAGCTGTTACTGTTGTTACTGCTCCTGTTACTCCAGCTGTTACTGTTGTTGCTGCTGCTGTTACTCCAGCTGTTACTGTTGTTGCTGCTGCTGTTACTCCAGCTGTTACTGTTGTTGCTGCTGCTGTTAGTCCAGCTGTTACTGTTGTTACTGCTCCTGTTACTCCAGCTGTTACTGTTGTTGCTGCTGCTGTTACTCCAGCTGTTACTGTTGTTGCTGCTGCTGTTACTCCAGCTGTTACTGTTGTTGCTGCTGCTGTTACTCAAGCTGTTACTGTTGTTACTGCTCCTGTTACTCCAGCTGTTACTGTTGTTGCTGCTGCTGTTACTCCAGCTGTTACTGTTGTTGCTGCTGCTGTTACTCCAGCTGTTACTGTTGTTGCTGCTGCTGTTAGTCCAGCTGTTACTGTTGTTGCTGCTGCTGTTACTCCAGCTGTTGTTGCTGCTGCTGCTGTTACTCCAGCTGTTGTTGCTGCTGCTGCTGTTACTCCAGCTGTTACTGTTGTTGCTGCTGCTGTTACTCCAGCTGTTGTTGCTGCTGCTGTTACTCCAGCTGTTACTGTTGCTGCTGCTGCTGTTACTCCAGCTGTTACTGTTGTTGCTGCTGCTGTTACGCCAGCTGTTACTGTTGTTGCTGCTGCTGTTACTCCAGCTGTTACTGTTGTTGCTGCTGCTGTTACTCCAGCTGTTACTGTTGCTGCTGCTGTTACTCCAGCTGTTACTGTTGCTGCTGCTGCTGTTACTCCAGCTGTTACTGTTGTTGCTGCTGCTGTTACTCCAGCTGTTACTGTTGTTGCTGCTGCTGTTACTCCAGCTGTTACTGTTGTTGCTGCTGCTGTTACTCCAGCTGTTACTGTTGTTGCTGCTGCTGTTACTCCAGCTGTTACTGTTGTTGCTGCTGCTGTTACTCCAGCTGTTGTTGCTGCTGCTGTTACTCCAGCTGTTGTTGCTGCTGCTGTTACTCCAGCTGTTACTGTTGTTGCTGCTGCTGTTACTCCAGCTGTTACTGTTGTTGCTGCTGCTGTTACTCCAGCTGTTACTGTTGTTGCTGCTGCTGTTACTCCAGCTGTTACTGTTGCTGCTGCTGTTACTCCAGCTGTTACTGTTGCTGCTGCTGTTACTCCAGCTGTTACTGTTGTTGCTGCTGCTGTTACTCTAGCTGTTACTGTTGTTGCTGCTGCTGTTACTCCAGCTGTTACTGTTGTTGCTGCTGCTGTTACTCCAGCTGTTACTGTTGTTGCTGCTGCTGTTACTCCAGCTGTTACTGTTGTTGCTGCTGCTGTTACTCCAGCTGTTACTGTTGTTGCTGCTGCTGTTACTCCAGCTGTTACTGTTGTTGCTGCTGCTGTTACTCCAGCTGTTACTGTTGTTGCTGCTGCTGTTACTCCAGCTGTTACTGTTGTTGCTGCTGCTGTTACTTCAGCTGTTACTGTTGTTGCTGCTGCTGTTACTCCAGCTGTTACTGTTGTTGCTGCTGCTGTTACTCCAGCTGTTACTGTTGTTGCTGCTGCTGTTACTCCAGCTGTTACTGTTGCTGCTGCTGCTGTTACTCTAGCTGTTACTGTTGTTGCTGCTGCTGTTACTCCAGCTGTTACTGTTGTTGCTGCTGCTGTTACTCCAGCTGTTACTGTTGTTGCTGCTGCTGTTACTCCAGCTGTTGTTGCTGCTGCTGTTACTCCAGCTGTTACTGTTGTTGCTGCTGTTACTCCAGCTGTTACTGTTGTTGCTGCTGCTGTTACTCCAGCTGTTACTGTTGTTGCTGCTGCTGTTACTCCAGCTGTTACTGTTGTTGCTGCTGCTGTTACTCCAGCTGTTACTGTTGTTGCTGCTGCTGTTACTCCAGCTGTTACTGTTGTTGCTGCTGCTGCTGTTACTCCAGCTGTTACTGTTGTTGCTGCTGCTGTTACTCCAGCTGTTACTGTTGTTGCTGCTGCTGTTACTCCAGCTGTTACTGTTGTTGCTGCTGTTACTCCAGCTGTTACTGTTGTTGCTGCTGCTGTTACTCCAGCTGTTGTTGCTGCTGCTGTTACTCCAGCTGTTGTTGCTGCTGCTGTTACTCCAGCTGTTACTGTTGTTGCTGCTGTTACTCCAGCTGTTACTGTTGTTGCTGCTGCTGTTACTCCAGCTGTTACTGTTGTTGCTGCTGCTGTTACTCCAGCTGTTACTGTTGTTGCTGCTGCTGTTACTCCAGCTGTTACTGTTGTTGCTGCTGCTGTTACTCCAGCTGTTACTGTTGTTGCTGCTGCTGCTGTTACTCCAGCTGTTACTGTTGTTGCTGCTGCTGTTACTCCAGCTGTTACTGTTGTTGCTGCTGCTGTTACTCCAGCTGTTACTGTTGTTGCTGCTGTTACTCCAGCTGTTACTGTTGTTGCTGCTGCTGTTACTCCAGCTGTTGTTGCTGCTGCTGTTACTCCAGCTGTTACTGTTGTTGCTGCTGCTGTTACTCCAGCTGTTGTTGCTGCTGCTGTTACTCCAGCTGTTACTGTTGTTGCTGCTGCTGTTACTCCAGCTGTTGTTGCTGCTGCTGTTACTCCAGCTGTTACTGTTGTTGCTGCTGCTGTTTTTATTGTTTATGTTGATTTTGCAAGAGCGTTCCTCTGAGCGATCTACTGAGCCCTCTTAATTATTCCTGCAACATTGAAAGCTCCTGATAATGTGTTGATTGCAACACGAAAGGCCTAGAACTATCATTTAACTCCCCCTGTGGCTAAGCATCTTTACATATATTTAAAGTCGAAATTAAGAACTGCCTTAAGCACTGAGCCATTAATCACACAAGGTTCGTACAGTGATGACAAAGATTAACAGTGAAATTCTAAAGACCAATATGAATCACTGTTCAACAATCCACTTAATGAAACATACACAAGTAACCCTCACCTAGGAGATATGACGACGTTTCGGTCCGACTTGCACCAATAACTAGTCCAAGTAAGACTGAAACGCTGTCTTAAGTTTCTCCTATACGTGTATTATCCATGTATCGTTCCAGTCACGATATTGTGCATTTTTATTTTTCCACTTTACAGCAGGGCTACGGGGGCGTTGACCCCCGGAATACCCTCCAGGTATACTCCAGGTATACCTCTGAAGGTCGTCATATAAGAAATATAAACATTAATATTGAAGACTTCGAGAGGGAATTAAGAGAACGTGGCCACTAACACCTCACCTGACACAGTCTTGGTATTATTAAGTTGTGTATAATGTCGCTAGCTTGAGCAGTGTCCTTGGGAAGAAACGCTTGGTGCCTCGCAACGACTCCCACGATCCTCACAACGACCCCTTGATCCTGACAACGACCCCTTGATCCTTACAATGGCTACCAGGATCCTCACAGCGACTTCCAGGATCCTCACAGCTACTTCCAGGATTCTCACAACCAACCCAGGATCTTTAGAGTGACCCTAAATCCTCACAACGACCCTCAGGATCTTCACAGTGACGCATAGGATCCTCACAACGATCCCTCAGGATCATCACAACGACCCCTCAGAATCTTCACAACGACCCCCTGATCCTCACAACGACCCCTCAGGATCTTCACGACGACCCCCTGATCCTCACAACGACCCCTCAGGATTTTCACAACGACCCCCTGATCCTCACAACCCCCTGATCTTTATGACGACCCTCACGGTTCTCACAACGACCCCTCCTCCTCAGCATGGGTCGTCACACCAGTACCCACCTGTGTGTTATCACAAATAGTCTCACGAGAACACTGATAGAGAAAATAGAGAGAGTCATCCAGCGGAATAATATGGTCCGATGGTTGGGTCCGCTGCAGCCTCCAGCGCAGACCAGAACGGTCTTCCAGACCAAGAAACAGTGTAGCAGATCTTGAGGATGGGGTGGAGGGGGTGATAGTAATGGGGAAGGAGGCGGAGGTAACTGGGGAGGTGGAATGGGGGTCCACAACACAAGCATTCACAGTTTCTGTTTGTCTGTTTCTCTCTCTCTCTCTCTCTCTCTCTCTCTCTCTCTCTCTCTCTCTCTCTCTCTCTCTCTCTCTCTCTCTCTCGCTCTCTCTCTCTTTCTCTCTCCCCGTTGTCTGTAGTGATCTTCAAACTTCACGCAGTGTGATGCTCTGTCCATCTCTCAGGACTTATATGAGCATACAGCAGCTGTATTGAGGCCGTATTCAGTTCCTTCAAGATATCTTGGGGTTGTAGTCAGTTCCTTCAAGATATCTTGAGGGCATAGCAATATACTTTCAAGATATCTTGGAGATGTAGTCAATTCCTTCAAAACATCTTGGGGCCATACCAGTTCCTTCAAGATGTCTTGAGGTCGTAGCCAATTGCTTCAAGTCATCTGGGGTTGCAGACAGTTAAAGATTTCTTGGGGTTATTGAAGATTCCTTCGAGATATCTTTTTTGTCTAAGACAGTGTCTTCAAAACATCTTAACTACTGAAGAGTTGCGAGAAGAGGATCCTGGAACATAGGGAGGGAGTAGGCTCAGTACGTCGTCCCAGGAAGGAAGGAAGCAGTACTGTGAACTTCTTAAATACCTGGAATATACCTGGAGAGGGTTTCGGGAGTCAGTTCCCCCGTTGCCTGGCCTGAGACCGACAATTATTTTCTTTGCAATAATCATAGGAAAGCTTTAAACCCATAGGGGCTGTCATGAAATCAATTGTTTTTAAAGTCCTGTTGTACCTAGCCATGCAAGATACCAGCACAAACAGTCAGTATAAAGTATATACAGAATATTCCACCACTAAAATTATGTATACGTATTTACAATATATACAGTGGGTTTGTCAAGTACCATAATGTCACTGGGTTTGACAAGAGTGTTAATATGAGGACTCTCATGAGGATTACATGTTTACAAATCCATAGAAAAGACAGATTATAGCCTGATGTAAACCAGCTCGAAGCTTGTGAGGATCTGAATCTCCGGGGTGCCCCCTACATGCAAGGTAGCCTACCCTGGTGCTGTGTCCCTCACCCTGACTGGCAGGCCTCCAGAGCAAGCTGGTAGTCACTCTGTATTCGAATGGTGTGCCTTTACAGACAGTGAACTACTGTTCTCTGAAACTGGTTATTGATGGTACACAGGACTATGGTTATGTGTGATGCAAGTTGAGTATCCTGTGGTAGTAGGTTGGTAGACAGCAACCACCCAGGGAGGTATTACCGTCCTGTGGTAGTAGGTTGGTAGACAGCAACCACCCAGGGAGGTACTACCATCCTCTTGTAGTAGGTTGGTAGACAGCAACCACCCAGGGAAGTTCTACCATCCTGTGGTAGTAGGTTGGTAGACAGCAACCACCCAGGGAAGTTCTACCATCCTGTGGAAGTAGGTTGGTAGACAGCAACCACCCAGGGAGGTACTACCGTCCTGTGGTAGTAGGTTGGTAGACAGCAACCACGCAGGGAGGTACTACCATCCTGTGGTAGTAGGTTAGTACACAACAACCACCCAGGGAGGTACTACCATCCTGGGGTAGTAGGTTGATAGACAGCAACCACCCAGGGAAGTATTACCATCCTGTGGTAGTAGGTTGGTAGACAACAACCACCCAGGGAAGTACTACCATCCTGTGGTAGTAGGTTGGTAGACAACAACCACCCAGGAAGGTACTAGCATCCTGTGGTAGTAGGTTGGTAGACAGCAACCACCCAGGGAGGTACTACCATCCTGTGGTAGTAGGTTGGTAGGCAACAACCACCCAGGGAGGTACTACCGTCCTGTGGTAGTAGGTTGGTAGACAATAACCACCCAGGGAGGTACTACCATCCTGTGGTAGTAGGTTGGTAGACAGCAACCACCCAGGGAGGTACTACCATCCTGTTGTAGTAGGTTGGTAGACAACCACCCAGGGAGGTACTACCATTCTGTTGTAGTAGGTTGGTAGACAACAACCACCCAGGGAGGTATTACCGTCCTGTGGTAGTAGGTTGGTAGACAGCAACCACCTAGGGAGGTACTACCATCCTCTTGTAGTAGGTTGGTAGACAGCAACCACCCAGGGAAGTTCTACCATCCTGTGGTAGTAGATTGGTAGACAGCAACCACCCAGGGAAGTTCTACCATCCTGTGGTAGTAGGTTGGTAGACAACAACCACCCAGGGAGGTACTACCAACCTGTGGTAGTAGGTTGGTAGACAACCACCCAGGGAGGTACTACCAACCTGTGGTAGTAGGTTGGTAGACAACAACCACCCAAGGAGGTACTACCAACCTGTGGTAGTAGGTTGGTAGACAACAACCACCCAGGAAGGTACTACCAACCTGTGGTAGTAGGTTGGTAGACAACAACCACCCAGGGAGGTACTACCATCCTGTGGTAGTAGGTTGGTAGACAAAAACCACCCAGGGAGGTACTACCAACCTGTGGTAGTAGGTTGGTAGACAACAACCACCCAGGGAGGTACTACCATCCTGTGGTAGTAGGTTGGTAGACAACAACCACCCAGGAAGGTACTACCGTCCAGTGGTACAAGGTTGGTAGACAACCACCCAGGGAGGTACTACCATCCTGTGGTAGTAGGTTGGTAGACAGCAACCACCCAGGGAGGTACTACCATCCTGTGGTAGTAGGTTGGTAGACAACAACCCAGGGAGGTACTACCATCCTGTGGTAGTAGGTTGGTAGACAACAACAACCCAGGGAGGTACTACCATCCTGTGGTAGTAGGTTGGTAGACAACAACCACCCAGGGAGGTACTACCATCCTGTGGTAGTAGGTTGGTAGACAACAACCACCCAGGAAGGTACTACCATCCTCTGGTAGTAGGTTGGTAGACAACAACAACCCAGGGAGGTACTACCATCCTCTGGTAGTAGGTTGGTAGACAACAACCACCCAGGAAGGTACTACCATCCTCTGGTAGTAGGTTGGTAGACAACAACAACCCAGGGAGGTACTACCATCCTGTGGTAGTAGGTTGGTAGACAACCACTCAGGGACGTACTACCATCCTGTGATAGTAGGTTGGTAGACAACCACCCAGGGAGGTACTACCATCCTGTGGTAATAGGTTGGTAGACAACAACCACCCAGGGAGGTACTACCATCCTGTGGTAGTAGGTTGGTAGACAACAACCCAGGGAGGTACTACCATCCTGTGGTAGTAGGTTGGTAGACAACAACCACCCAGGGAGGTACTACCATCCTGTGGTAGTAGGTTGGTAGACAACAACAACTCAGGGAGGTACTACCATCCTGTGGTAGTAGGTTGGTAGACAACAACCACCCAGGGAGGTACTACCATCCTGTGGTAGTAGGTTGGTAGACAACAACCACCCAGGGAGGTACTACCATCCTGTGGTAGTAGGTTGGTAGACAACAACAACCCAGGGAGGTACTACCATCCTGTGGTAGTAGGTTGGTAGACAACAACCACCCAGGGAGGTACTACCATCCTGTGGTAGTAGGTTGGTAGACAACAACAACCCAGGGAGGTACTACCATCCTGTGGTAGTAGGCTGGGAGACAACAACCACCCAGGAAGGTACTACCATCCTGCCAAGTGAGTGTGAAAACGAAACCAGTAATTGCTTAAATGGTAGGATTGGTGGTGTCTTTTTTTCTGTCTCATAAACATGCGAGATAACAGATATATGTTGCTACTTACACTTAGGTCACACTACACAAGCCTGTACAACCATGTATATACACACTTCTCTGTTTTCTGTTTCTATTTTCTTAATGGTTCTTGTTCTTTTTTATTTCTGCTTATCTCCATGCAGAAGTGGAACAGAATTCTTCCTCCGTAAGCCATGTGTGTCGTACGAGGCGACTAAAATGCCGGGAGCAAGGGGCTAGTAACCCCTTCTCCTGTATATATTACTGAATTTAAAAAGAGAAACTTTCGTTTTTCTTTTCAGGTCACCCTGCCTCGGTGGGATACTGCCAATTTGTTGAAAAAATGTTGGTTCTTGCCATATAGCACCTGGAGAGTAGATAAGCAGGTTTGATGTATGAGAGGTGCAACTCCAGTTATGTGGATCAAGAGCCCATCACCAGGGTCTATAGTTTCTTGGTCACACAGGTACCTTGTATACCTTACCTTGATGCGATTTCGAGGGTCATCGCCCGCGCGGCCCGGTCCCTGATCAAGCTCCCAGTTGCCAGCTGATCGACCTGGCTGCTGGTGCTAGCCGCATACAGTACAGCACAGGAACCACAGCCTGGCTGATCAGCAACTAGAGTAGGTTGCTAAGTTCACTGACCTAAATTACGAAGACAGTGATATACCTGTGACCAGTTTTAAGAGCTCAAACCTGAACATACATTTTAGTGCGACTACCTGATTGACCAAACTGTTGCTGCTGGCGGCCCTCAGATCCACGTAACCATAACCCATCTGAGCTGGCAGTATTTAGGTGGTAGTGGTCCAATTTGCGCCATAAAACTCTTATGGAATGCGCCATTAAGGGAGAGTTGTGTATTGTGGCACTGTAATGGAAGACCAGTAATACCTTGAAATTACCTTGAAATGCTCAAAGATATCATTGTAAAGCAAATAAGTGTAAAGGGACCAAGACTTTTCATCACCCTTCACACGTATGGGGGGATTACCAACACTCTCCTAGCTGTGGTGAAGCACTCTTGTAACACTTGGACATCTTGTTCGTGGAAACGTTTCGCCAGCCAGTTGCTTCTTCCGTCTTGTGTTGCACATGTGTCTTGTTGCAGGTGTGTCTTGTGTTACACATGTGTCTTGTTGCACGTGTGTCTTGTGTTACACATGTGTCTTGTTGCAGGTGTGTCTTGACTTACTCATGTGTCTTGTTGTACATCTGTCTTGTGTTACACATGTGTCTTGTTGCAGGTGTGTCTTGTGTTACACATGTGTCTTGTTGCTGGTGTGCCTTGTGTTACACATGTGTTTTGTTGCACGTCTGTCTTGTGTTACACGTGTCTTGTTGCACGTCTGTCTTGTGTTACACATGTGTCTTGTTGCAGGTGTGTCTTGTGTTACACATGTGTCTTGTTGCACGTCTGTCTTGTGTTACACATGTGTCTTGTTGCAGGTGTGTCTTGTGTTACACATGTGTCTTGCTGCAGGTGTGTCTTCTGTTACACATGTGTCTTGCACGTTTGTCTTGTGTTACACATGTGTCTTGTTGCAGGTGTGTCTTGTGTTACACATGTGTCTTGTTGCAGGTGTGTCTTGTGTTACACATGTGTCTTGGTGAACGTGTGTCTTGTGTTACACATGTGTCTTGTTGCAGGTGTGTTGTGTTACACATGTGTCTTGTTGCACGTGTCTTGTGTTACACATGTGTCTTGTGTTGCACCTGTGTCATGTGTTGCACCTATGTCATGTGTTGCACATGTGTCTTGTGTTACACATGTGTCTTGTGTTACACATGTATCTTGTGTTGCACATGTATCTTGTGTTGCACATGTATCTTGTGTTGCACATGTGTCTTGTGTTGCACCTGTGTCTTGTGTTGCACCTGTGTCATGTGTTGCACATGTGTCTTGTGTTGCACGTGAGTCTTATGTTACACATGTGTCTTGTGTTGCACATGTGTCTTGTGTTGCACATGTGGCTTGTGTTACACATGTGTCTTGTGTTACACATGTGTCTTGTGTTACACATGTATTTTGTGTTGCACATGTATCTTGTGTTGCACGTGTGTCTTGTGTTACATATGTATCTTGTGTTGCACATGTGTCTTGTGTTGCACATGTGGCTTGTGTTACACGTGTCTTGTGTTGCACATGTGTCTTGTGTTACACATGTGTCTTGTGTTGCACATGTGTCTTGTGTTACACATGTGTCTTGTGTTGCACGTGAGTCTTATGTTACACATGTGTCTTGTGTTGCACATGTGTCTTGTGTTCCACATGTGGCTTGTGTTACACATGTGTCTTGTTGCAGGTGTGTTGTGTTACACGTGTCTTGTGTTACACATGTGTCTTGTGTTGCACCTATGTCATGTGTTGCACCTGTGTCATGTGTTGCACCTATGTCATGTGTTGCACATGTGTCTTGTGTTACACATGTGTTGTGTTACACATGTATCTTGTGTTGCACATGTGTCTTGTGTTGCACATGTGTCTTGTGTTACACATGTGTCTTGTGTTACACATGTATCTTGTGTTGCACATGTATCTTGTGTTGCACGTGTGTCTTGTGTTACACATGTGTCTTGTGTTGCACCTATGTACCTATGTCATGTGTTGCACATGTCTTATTCAGTTGGTAAAGCCTTACAGTGCTTCAGGTGTCTTATACTTGACCACAAAAGGTCAAGTGTCATCTTGGCAGTTCCTCGCCTCGGTCACTCATTACATTACTTGAGTTACCGCTCACTTTGTTAGCTACACTTCTCGTTTTCTTTTTGAGCCGTCTGCCGGGTCTGCCGCACCGGCTGCTGGGTCTGCCGCACCGTTTGCTGGGTCTGCCGCACCGTCTGCTGGGTCTGCCGCACCGGCTGCCAGGTCTGCCGCACCGTCTGCCGGGTCTGCCGCACCGTCTGCTGGGTCTGCCGCACCGTTTGCTGGGTCTGCCGCACCGTCTGCTGGGTCTGCCGCACCGGCTGCCAGGTCTGCCGCACCGTCTGCCGGGTCTGCCGCACCGTCTGCTGGGTCTGCCGCACCGTCTGCTGGGTCTGCCGCACCGGCTGCTGGGTCTGTCGCACCGGCTGCCGGGTCTGCCGCACCGTCTGCTGGGTCTGCCACACCGCCTGCTGGGTCTGCCTCACCGGCCGCCAGGTCTGCCGGACCGTCTGCCGGGTCTGCCGCACCGTCTGCTGGGTCTGCCGCACCGTCTGCTGGGTCTGCCGCACCGTCTGCTGGGTCTGCCGCACCGGCTGCCGGGTCTGCCGCACCGGCTGCCGGGTCTGCCGCACCGTCTGCTGGGTCTGCCGCACCGTCTGCTGGGTCTGCCGCACCGTCTGCCGGGTCTGCCGCACCGTCTGCTGGGTCTCCCGCACCGGCTGCTGGGTCTGCCGCACCGGCTGCCGGGTCTGCCGCACCGTCTGCTGGGTCTGCCGCACCGTCTGCTGCGTTTGCCGCACCGTCTTCTGGGTCTGCCGCACCGTCTGCCGTGCCTGCCGCAATGTCTGCTGGGCCTGTCATAGGGACTATAATTCAATATTTTAGGCTTATATATTGGCTGTCAGTGTTCTCTGAACATTTACCACAAAGCTGTCAATGGTCTCTGAACATCCTCCACGCAGCTGTCAATGGTCTCTGAACATCCTCCACGCAGCTGTCAATGGTCTCTGAACATCCTCCACGCAGCTGTCAATGGTCTCTGAATATCCTCCACGCAGCTGTCAATGGTCTCTGAATATCCTCCACGCAGCTGTCAATGGTCTCTGAATATCCTCCACGCAGCTGTCAGTAGTCTCTGAATATCCTCCACGCAGCTGTCAGTAGTCTCTGAACATCCTCCACGCAGCTGTCAGTGGTCTCTGAACATCCTCCACGCAGCTGTCAGTGGTCTCTGAACATCCTCCACGCAGCTGTCAGTGGTCTCTGAACATCCTCCACGCAGCTGTCAGTGGTCTCTGAACATCCTCCATGCAGCTGTCAGTGGTCTCTGAACATCCTCCACGCAGCTGTCAGTGGTCTCTGAACATCCTCCACGCAGCTGTCAGTGGTCTCTGAACATCCTCCAAGCAGCTGTCAGTGGTCTCTGAACATCCTCCATGCAGCTGTCAATGGTCTCTGAACATCCTCCACGCAGCTGTCAGTGGTCTCTGAACATCCTCCAAGCAGCTGTCAGTGGTCTCTGAACATCCTCCACGCAGCTGTCAGTGGTCTCTGAACATCCTCCACGCAGCTGTCAGTGGTCTCTGAACATCCTCCACGCAGCTGTCAGTGGTCTCTGAACATCCTCCACGCAGCTGTCAGTGGTCTCTGAACATCCTCCACGCAGCTGTCAGTGGTCTCTGAACATCCTCCACGCAGCTGTCAGTGGTCTCTGAACATCCTCCACGCAGCTGTCAGTGGTCTCTGAACATCCTCCACGCAGCTGTCAGTGGTCTCTGAACATCCTCCACGCAGCTGTCAGTGGTCTCTGAACATCCTCCACGCAGCTGTCAGTGGTCTCTGAACATCCTCCACGCAGCTGTCAGTGGTCTCTGAACATCCTCCACGCAGCTGTCAGTGGTCTCTGAACATCCTCCACGCAGCTGTCAGTGGTCTCTGAACATCCTCCACGCAGCTGTCAGTGGTCTCTGAACATCCTCCACGCAGCTGTCAGTGGTCTCTGAACATCCTCCACGCAGCTGTCAGTGGTCTCTGAACATCCTCCACGCAGCTGTCAGTGGTCTCTGAACATCCTCCACGCAGCTGTCAGTGGTCTCTGAACATCCTCCACGCAGCTGTCAGTGGTCTCTGAACATCCTCCACGCAGCTGTCAGTGGTCTCTGAACATCCTCCACGCAGCTGTCAGTGGTCTCTGAACATCCTCCACGCAGCTGTCAGTGGTCTCTGAACATCCTCCACGCAGCTGTCAGTGGTCTCTGAACATCCTCCACGCAGCTGTCAGTGGTCTCTGAACATCCTCCACGCAGCTGTCAGTGGTCTCTGAACATCCTCCACGCAGCTGTCAGTGGTCTCTGAACATCCTCCACGCAGCTGTCAGTGGTCTCTGAACATCCTCCACGCAGCTGTCAGTGGTCTCTGAACATCCTCCACGCAGCTGTCAGTGGTCTCTGAACATCCTCCCCGCAGCTGTCAGTGGTCTCTGAACATCCTCCACGCAGCTGTCAGTGGTCTCTGAACATCCTCCACGCAGCTGTCACTGGTCTCTGAACATCCTCCACGCAGCTGTCAGTGGTCTCTGAACATCCTCCACGCAGCTGTCAGTGGTCTCTGAACATCCTCCACGCAGCTGTCAGTGGTCTCTGAACATCCTCCACGCACCTGTCAGTGTTCTCTGAACATCCTCCACGCAGCTGTCAGTGGTCTCTGAACATCCTCCACGCAGCTGTCAGTGGTCTCTGAACATCCTCCACGCAGCTGTCAGTGGTCTCTGAACATCCTCCACGCAGCTGTCAGTGGTCTCTGAACATCCTCCACGCAGCTGTCAGTGGTCTCTGAACATCCTCCACGCAGCTGTCAGTGGTCTCTGAACATCCTCCACGCAGCTGTCAGTGGTCTCTGAACATCCTCCACGCAGCTGTCAGTGGTCTCTGAACATCCTCCACGCAGCTGTCAGTGGTCTCTGAACATCCTCCACGCAGCTGTCAGTGGTCTCTGAACATCCTCCACGCAGCTGTCAGTGGTCTCTGAACATCCTCCACGCAGCTGTCAGTGGTCTCTGAACATCCTCCACGCAGCTGTCAGTGGTCTCTGAACATCCTCCACGCAGCTGTCAGTGGTCTCTGAACATCCTCCACGCAGCTGTCAGTGGTCTCTGAACATCCTCCACGCAGCTGTCAGTGGTCTCTGAACATCCTCCACCTTCTCCAGTCTTACATGACATCAGGTTTGCCGTCTAAGCGACTAATATATTGTCCAGGAAACATCCAGTCTGCGGATGGTTGAGTGAGAGACACTTAGCTGCCTACAAAGGCTTGAGAATTTGTACCACAAAGGCAACACAGGCGTAGTATTATTTATATCTCGCTTTTGGAACTGTAGTATTTGTAGCATTGTAACATTTGTAACATTGTACCTTACTGTAGAAACACAATTCCGAATTCTATGGCTGTTAGTTGTACATTAATTCCAGTCTAGAATATTTATTGTCTTAATATATCTTGGTAAAAGGTCTAATTATCCAGAACTGTTTAGTGTATAGCAATATTCCGGTTTAGAGAATCGCCATTGGCTTGATATACTCATATCTTGCTAAGGGTCCAGTTATCCAGCTTGTTATTTCAGCTGCTTTAAATGCGGTTGTTAGTGTACAGTAGTCATCCAGTCTAGAGAGAACAAGTTGATATGACAATGGTACGACATTTATGTATCTTTAGTTTGGATATCAATTGTTTCATTCACTACAAAGGTGCCATTGACAGAGTGAACATCTAAGATGACACTGGGCTCCAGTGGTATTAGCTTAGAGGTCTGGGGTATGGAAGATTATCTTTAACTACACAGTCTCTGGCGCTGAGGACTTCCTAGCAAGAATCCCTGGAGCTGAGGACTTCCTAGCAAGAGTCTCTGGCGCTGAGGACTTCCTAGCAAGAATCTCTGAAGCTGAGGGCTTCCTAGCAAGAGTCTCTGACGCTGAGGACTTCCTAGCAAGAATCTCTGAAGCTGAGGGCTTCCTAGCAAGAATCTCTGGAGTTGAGGACTTCCTAGCAAGAATCTCTGAAGCTGAGGGCTTCCTAGCAAGAATCTCTGGAGTTGAGGACTTCCTAGCAAGAATCTCTGAAGCTGAGGGCTTCCTAGCAAGAATCTCTGGAGTTGAGGACTTCCTAGCAAGAATCTCTGAAGCTGAGGACTTTCTAGCAAGAATCTCTGGAGCTGAGGACTTCCTAGCAAGAATCTCTGAAGCTGAGGGCTTCCTAGCAAGAGTCTCTGACGCTGAGGACTTCCTAGCAAGAATCTCTGAAGCTGAGGGCTTCCTAGCAAGAGTCTCTGACGCTGAGGACTTCCTAGCAAGAATCTCTGAAGCTGAGGGCTTCCTAGCAAGAATCTCTGGAGTTGAGGACTTCCTAGCAAGAATCTCTGAAGCTGAGGGCTTCCTAGCAAGAATCTCTGGAGTTGAGGACTTCCTAGCAAGAATCTCTGAAGCTGAGGGCTTCCTAGCAAGAATCTCTGGCGCTGAGGACTTCCTAGCAAGAATCTCTGAAGCTGAGGGCTTCCTAGTAAGAATCTCTGGAGTTGAGGACTTCCTAGCAAGAATCTCTGAAGCTGAGGACTTTCTAGCAAGAATCTCTGGAGCTGAGGACTTCCTAGCAAGAATCTCTGAAGCTGAGGACTTTCTAGCAAGAATCTCTGGAGCTGAGGACTTCCTAGCAAGAATCTCTGAAGCTGAGGACTTTCTAGCAAGAATCTCTGGAGCTGAGGACTTCCTAGTAAGAATTTCTGAAGCTGAGGACTTTCTAGCAAGAATCTCTGGAGCTGAGGACTTTCTAGCAAGAATCTCTGGAGCTGAGGACTTCCTAGCTAGAATCTCTGAAGCTGAGGACTTTCTAGCAAAAATCTCGAGCTGAGGACTTCCTAGCAAGAATCTCTGAAGCTGAGGACTTTCTAGCAAGAATCTCGGGAGCTGAGGACTTCCTAGTAAGAATCTCTGAAGCTGAGGACTTTCTAGCAAGAATCTCTGGAGCTGAGGACTTCCTAGCAAGAGTCTCTGACGCTGAGGACTTCCTAGCAAGAGCCTTTGGAGCTGAGGACTTCCTAGCAAGAATTTCTGAAGCTGAGGACTTTCTAGCAAGAGTCTCTGGCGCTGAGGACTTCCTAGCAAGAATCTCTGAAGCTGAGGACTTTCTAGCAAGAATCTCTGGAGCTGAGGACTTTCTAGCAAGAATCTCTGGAGCTGAGGACTTCCTAGCAAGAGTCTCTGACGCTGACGACTTCCTAGCAAGAGCCTTTGGAGCTGAGGACTTCCTAGCAAGAGTCTCTGGCGCTGAGGACTTCCTAGCAAGAGCCTTTGGAGTTGAGGACTTCCTAGCAAGAGTCTCTGGCGCTGAGGACTTCCTAGCAAGAGTCTCTGGAGCTGAGGACTTCCTAGCAAGAGTCTCTGGCGCTGAGGACTTCCTTGCAAGAGTCTCTGGCGCTGAGGACTTCCTAGCAAGAGTCTCTGGCGCTGAGGACTTCCTAGCAAAAGTCTCCTGGATTCACGTAATCGTTGTAACACGATTGTAAACAAACCAGGGAACGGGAGGGGCTTCAACCATGAGTGCTGAAACTTACTGGCCAGTTTACTGCCTTTCATTATTCACTACTCTTCACTACCCTTCATTATTCATTACTCTTGACCCTTCACTATTCACTACCTATCATTATTCACTACCCTTCACTAACCTTCATTATTCACTCTTCACTACCCTTCACTATTCACTACCTTTCACTATTCACTGTTCTTTGCTACTCTTCACTATTCATTGTTCTTCATTATTCACTACCTTTCACTATTCACTGTTCTTCACTATTAACCACTTCACTGTTCTTCACTATTCACTATCCTTCATTGTTCTTCACTGTTCATTATCCTTCACTATTCACTATCCTTCACTGTTCTTCGCTGTTCACTATCCTTCACTGTTCTTCACTATTCACTATCTTTCACTATTCTTCACTATTCTCCATCCTTCACTGTTCTTCACTATTCACTATCCTTCATTGTTCTTCACTATTCACTATCCTTCATTGTTCTTCACTGTTCACTATCCTTCATTGTTCTTCACTGTTCACTATCCTTCATTGTTCTTCACTGTTCACTATCCTTCACTATTCACTATCCTTCATTGTTCTTCACTATTCACTATCCTTCATTATTCTTCACTGTTCACTATCCTTCACTATTCACTATCCTTCATTGTTCTTCACTATTCACTATCCTTCACTGTTCTTCACTATTCACTATCCTTCACTGTTCTTCACTATTCACTATCCTTCACTGTTCTTCGCTGTTCACTATCCTTCACTGTTCTTCACTATTCACTATCCTTCACTGTTCTTCACTATTCACTATCCTTCACTGTTCTTCACTATTCAGTATCCTTCACTGTTCTTCACTATTCACTATCCTTCACTGTTCTTCACTGTTCACTATCCTTCACTGTTCTTCACTGTTCACTATCCTTCACTGTTCTTCACTGTTCACTATCCTTCACTGTTCTTCACTGTTCACTATCCTTCACTGTTCTTCACTATTCACTATCCTTCACTGTTCTTCACTATTCACTATCCTTCACTGTTCTTCACTATTCACTATCCTTCACTGTTCTTCACTATTCACTATCCTTCACTGTTCTTCACTATTCACTATCCTTCACTGTTCTTCACTGTTCACTATCCTTCACTGTTCACTATCCTTCACTGTTCTTCACTGTTCACTATCCTTCACTGTTCTTCACTGTTCACTATCCTTCACTGTTCTTCACTGTTCACTATCCTTCACTGTTCTTCACTGTTCACTATCCTTCACTGTTCTTCACTGTTCACTATCCTTCACTGTTCACTATCCTTCACTGTTCTTCACTGTTCACTATTCTTCACTGTTCTTCACTGTTCACTATTCTTCACTGTTCACTATCCTTCACTGTTCTTCACTGTTCACTATCCTTCACTGTTCTTCACTGTTCACTATCCTTCACTGTTCTTCACTATTCACTATCCTTCACTGTTCTTCACTATTCACTATCCTTCATTGTTCTTCACTATTCACTATCCTTCATTATTCTTCACTATTCACTATCCTTCATTGTTCTTCACTATTCACTATCCTTCATTATTCTTCACTGTTCACTATCCTTCACTGTTCTTCACTATTCACTATCCTTCACTGTTCTTCACTATTCACTATCCTTCATTGTTCTTCACTATTCACTATCCTTCATTATTCTTCACTATTCACTATCCTTCATTGTTCTTCACTATTCACTATCCTTCATTATTCTTCACTGTTCACTATCCTTCACTGTTCTTCACTATTCACTATCCTTCACTGTTCTTCACTGTTCACTATCCTTCACTGTTCTTCACTGTTCACTATCCTTCACTGTTCTTCACTGTTCACTATCCTTCACTGTTCTTCACTGTTCACTATCCTTCACTGTTCTTCACTGTTCACTATCCTTCACTGTTCTTCACTATTCACTATCCTTCACTGTTCACTATCCTTCACTGTTCTTCACTGTTCACTATCCTTCACTGTTCTTCACTGTTCACTATCCTTCACTGTTCTTCACTATTCACTATCCTTCACTATTCACTATCCTTCACTGTTCTTCACTGTTCACTATCCTTCACTGTTCTTCACTGTTCACTATCCTTCACTGTTCTTCACTGTTCACTATCCTTCACTGTTCTTCACTATTCACTGGAGTTGCCTTCATGTCTCTTCAACACTGGTGCTACTACGCTTCACTAACGTTAAGTGGAACATTGCAACAGCAGCAGCAACAGCAGCAGCAACAGCAGCAGGTCTGCTGTTGTAAACACCTTCCATATATGTCACAGCAGAGTTAGACTTGGCTGAGTCCTGTGCAGATTTGCATAATTATGCAGACTTGCTGATAATATGCAAAATATACTCACCTAAGTCTAATCACGTTTAGATTTTATTCCTAATAGTCGTCAGAGTTGTGCGCCCGCGCATGCTCATACACACACACACACACACACACACACACACACACACACACAGAGGAGCTGTGACTCGCCCCCTGCAACCACAAATAGGTGAGTACACACACACATATATACACACAGTCCTTCACAATTTCATACACTAAGTGTGTTGGGCCAAACACGAGTACGTGGCCCCAGCATGGAGCCCACACCTGGTCAAACACGTGAAGAAACTCTTTAAGGTCCCAAGGTTTGCAACTAGACTAGGACTAGAACTGAGAGGAAAAAAACTAAATTGAACCTGGCGATCTTGGTGAGGCAAAGAACAAGGGGAGACATGACTACGACATACGAGATCCTAAGAATAAATGATAGAGCTGATTGGGACAGACTGAATTACGAGAACCAGGATCAAGGAGACACAGGTGGGAACTGAAGACGCAAATATGCTTTCTAAAGAACGAAAAGAAACACTTCTTAAAGAAACGTACTTAAAGGAACACTACTTAAAGGAACACTACTTAAAGGAACACTACTTAAAGGAACACTACTTAAAGGAACACTACTTAAAGGAACACTACTTAAAGGAACACCACTTAAAGGAACACTACTTAAGGGAACAATACCCCACGTACCACTTAACAGGAACCAGGAGATACAAACCACCTGCGTACCAAACTGACCAACATATACACAACCATTTAAACACCAGAGGTTGCTCAGTGCCAGACAGCGACAAGGAATGGTAAGAAATGATAAAAATATTGCATCACCTCTGAATCATGTTGGATTGTAAACAAAGCCACTGACTGCCTCAACTCACCCACCTATGTTAATGTCAGCAACAACAAAATTCCACAATATATAAATAATTTAATATAATATAATTATATATATATATATATATATATATATATATATATATATATATATATATATATATATATATATATATATATATATATATATATTCAAGATTTTAAACCAAGCCACAAAAATGCCTTTCATAAGTGGTGTCTGTGATATACCTGTGAGAGGTTTTCAGAGTTATCCTACTCTTGTAGCTCGGCCCTGGACCAGGCTTGTATGGTGCTTGCCTGGTCAACCAGACTGTTGCTGTTGGGCCCCTCAAGGAAGGTTCCTTGATGTTGGTGAGGGGCTCTTGATTTAGGGAATTGGATCTGTGCTCCAGTTCCCCGAATTAAGCCTGAATGCCTTCCACATCCCTCCCCAGGCGCTGTATAATCCTCCGGGTTTAGCGCTTCCCCCTTGACTATAATAATAATAATGTTGCTGTTGGGGGCTCACTGGCCCACATATCCATCACAGCCCAGTTGATGTGACATTGTCTGTACATATATGGTGGCTACCTCCCCAGGGTATATTCTTGTTCCCCTGGCATTACTAACCACTGAAATGATCTGCTCCAAAGATGGTAGGTGTCGGTAATACAAGAAGAATTTCATACTCTTGAAAGTAAATACACTAGACCTTATACAGTGTTTACAAATACGAGGATCTGGTATGAAGTGTATGCAATATATATATATATATATATATATATATATATATATATATATATATATATATATATATATATATATTGTGTGTGTGTGTGTGGTGCCGAATAGGCAGAACTTGCGATCTTGGCTTAAATATCAACGTTCATCTTGCCATATAGGACAAGTGAAAATTTGTGTATGCAATAATTTCGCCAAAATCATTCTGAACCTAACGAAAAAAATATATTTCACTGTGTTTGTTTAGTATTAAATTATTGTAAACAAATCTAAAATATATTTAGTTGGGTTAGGCTAAAATAAATTGTTCTTGTTATAATAAGGTTAGGTAAGTTTTCTAAGATTCTTTTCGTGCAAATTTAAAAAAATTTAGTAAAAGGACACAAGTGCAACTAATGTGACATTGTGGCAACGTTTCGCTCTCCAGGAGCTTTATCAAGCCATTACAAACAATACATGGACACTGAGGGTATATAAAGGCTCAGAGTGAGGTGAATACTAGTGAGGTAACATTTCGATGTTCACTAGTGGTAATAGTAGTAGTAGTAGTGGTGGTAGTAGTGGTAGTGACAAAAGTAATACAATATGGTAGAGCAATTAATTCGAACATGAGTAAAAGGATATAAAAGCTATTACTTGGGTAACATAAAAATAGGTTGGACAAATATAGACTGGAATGAGGCAGCTTGTTTCAGTGTTCACTCTCTGTGCTTTGTGTAGTATAACAGGAGAGACTATGTGATGACAGGGTTTACTGTGCAAGAAAGGTATAAAATACCGACAATATGAAAGTTAAGACACATGTGCAACATCTGGATATCTTTATTGTAGTAGACGTTTCGCCATCCAGTGGCTTTATCAATACAGATTCTAGGACATAATAGGAAGACAGTAGAACTATATACAAAAGATGAGGTAATCAGTCCCTCGGCCTTGGAGTTAGTGTTCACAGCATCGTGGTGGAGGAGAGTCTGGAGCAAAGGCAAGAAGACTGGCGCTTTTTATAGGCGTCAGTGAATGGGACGGGCAGCAGACGAGGGCAGTCACTGGTAGGCGGGATTCCCCAGTGGAAGTAGGTCCTTCCCAAAGAGATGGGTTAGTTGCAGCAGCCGTGAAGAAGGTCTTGTAGATGTCCTCTGAACCAAGATTCCATGATGTTACAGTGTCTGACAAGTTGTGCAAGAAAGGTATAAAATACCGACAATATGAAAGTTAAGACACATGTGCAACATCTGGATATCTTTATTGTAGTAGACGTTTCGCCATCCAGTGGCTTTATCAATACAGATTCTAGGACATAATAGGAAGACAGTAGAACTATATACAAAAGATGAGGTAATCAGTCCCTCGGCCTTGGAGTTAGTGTTCACAGCATCGTGGTGGAGGAGAGTCTGGAGCAAAGGCAAGAAGACTGGCGCTTTTTATAGGCGTCAGTGAATGGGACGGGCAGCAGACGAGGGCAGTCACTGGTAGGCGGGATTCCCCAGTGGAAGTAGGTCCTTCCCAAAGAGATGGGTTAGTTGCAGCAGCCGTGAAGAAGGTCTTGTAGATGTCCTCTGAACCAAGATTCCATGATGTTACAGTGTCTGACAAGTTGTGCAAGAAAGGTATAAAATACCGACAATATGAAAGTTAAGACACATGTGCAACATCTGGATATCTTTATTGTAGTAGACGTTTCGCCATCCAGTGGCTTTATCAATACAGATTCTAGGACATAATAGGAAGACAGTAGAACTATATACAAAAGATGAGGTAATCAGTCCCTCGGCCTTGGAGTTAGTGTTCACAGCATCGTGGTGGAGGAGAGTCTGGAGCAAAGGCAAGAAGACTGGCGCTTTTTATAGGCGTCAGTGAATGGGACGGGCAGCAGACGAGGGCAGTCACTGGTAGGCGGGATTCCCCAGTGGAAGTAGGTCCTTCCCAAAGAGATGGGTTAGTTGCAGCAGCCGTGAAGAACTCTCCTCCACCACGATGCTGTGAACACTAACTCCAAGGCCGAGGGACTGATTACCTCATCTTTTGTATATAGTTCTACTGTCTTCCTATTATGTCCTAGAATCTGTATTGATAAAGCCACTGGATGGCGAAACGTCTACTACAATAAAGATATCCAGATGTTGCACATGTGTCTTAACTTTCATATTGTCGGTATTTTATACCTTTCTTGCACAACTTGTCAGACACTGTAACATCATGGAATCTTGGTTCAGAGGACATCTACAAGACCTTCTTCACGGCTGCTGCAACTAACCCATCTCTTTGGGAAGGACCTACTTCCACTGGGGAATCCCGCCTACCAGTGACTGCCCTCGTCTGCTGCCCGTCCCATTCACTGACGCCTATAAAAAGCGCCAGTCTTCTTGCCTTTGCTCCAGACTCTCCTCCACCACGATGCTGTGAACACTAACTCCAAGGCCGAGGGACTGATTACCTCATCTTTTGTATATAGTTCTACTGTCTTCCTATTATGTCCTAGAATCTGTATTGATAAAGCCACTGGATGGCGAAACGTCTACTACAATAAAGATATCCAGATGTTGCACATGTGTCTTAACTTTCATATTGTCGGTATTTTATACCTTTCTTGCACAACTTGTCAGACACTGTAACATCATGGAATCTTGGTTCAGAGGACATCTACAAGACCTTCTTCACGGCTGCTGCAACTAACCCATCTCTTTGGGAAGGACCTACTTCCACTGGGGAATCCCGCCTACCAGTGACTGCCCTCGTCTGCTGCCCGTCCCATTCACTGACGCCTATAAAAAGCGCCAGTCTTCTTGCCTTTGCTCCAGACTCTCCTCCACCACGATGCTGTGAACACTAACTCCAAGGCCGAGGGACTGATTACCTCATCTTTTGTATATAGTTCTACTGTCTTCCTATTATGTCCTAGAATCTGTATTGATAAAGCCACTGGATGGCGAAACGTCTACTACAATAAAGATATCCAGATGTTGCACATGTGTCTTAACTTTCACAGGGTTTACTGTTTTCAGGAGGATTCTTGCTAAGACTTCGGAAATGGTGAAGCTGCCGTTGTTTTGTTTAATTGTATTCGAAACAGCGATCAGTGCTGATTCGAGGCACTTGTGTCTGCGGAACAGTCAGGTTGCACTGAACGTCTCAAAAGTACTTTCACAAGCTAACACCAGAGTCGCCATCGCGTTTAGCACTTCAATAAAGGATATAACCAGGACAAAATCCAAGAACCAGTCAATGCAGGAGTTTACACTATACCCTGTGGAGGCTGTGACAAGATTTACGTAGGTGAAACAGCTAGAAACCTCGACACCCGCCTCAATGAACACATTTACGCATGTAGGAACGATAACTTGAACAACGCCTGTGTACAACACCGAAATTCCACCAATCATCTCATGAAATTCAAAGAAACTAATTTCCGCAGACGCAAGTGCCTCGAATCAGCACTGATCGCTGTTTCGAATACAATTAAACAAAACAACGGCAGCTTCACCATTTCCGAAGTCTTAGCAAGAATCCTCCTGAAAACAGTAAACCCTGCCATCACATAGTCTCTCCTGTTATACTACACAAAGCACAGAGAGTGAACACTGAAACAACCTGCCTCATTCCAGTCTATATTTGTCCAACCTATTTTTATGTTACCCAAGTAATAGCTTTTATATCCTTTTACTCATGTTCGAATTAATTGCTCTACCATATTGTATTACTTTTGTCACTACCACTACTACCACTACTACTACTACTACTACTACTACTACTACTACCACTAGTGAACATCGAAATGGTTCCTCACTAGTATTACACCTCACTCTGAAGCCTTTATATACCCTCTGTGTCCATGTATTGTTTGTAATGGCTTGATAAAGCTCCTGGAGAGCGAAACGTTGCCACAATAAATGTCACATTAGTTGCACTTGTGTCCTTTTACTTTACATATTGTCGGTAATTCTACCAACTTTATTAAAAAAAATTTTACATTAACATTAATGAAAAAATATATCTTTAAACGTATGAGAGAAAATTTTGGAAAATACTTAATTTTAAATGAGTTCTTGCTAATTGACCAGTTTTACATATTCGGCACGACATATATATATATATATATATATATATATATATATATATATATATATATATATATATATATATATATATATATATATATATATATATATTGCATATCGTGCCTTGTGTATCCTTTTAAGTCTACACAGGAGTCATGCCACAGTCATTAACAACCACTGACATAGCACCATTCCACAAAGGTGGCAGTAAAGCACTCATAAAAACTTGAGAGTGATAGCACTGACGTGCCACATTATCAAAATCTTTGAGTGAGTCTCTCTCCTCCGCTCCAGTGACTGGAGGAGAGAGATACATGATAATATATACTTGGAAAGTACTCGAGGGCCTGGTCCCAAATCTGCACACTGCCATAACAACATACTGGAGTGAGAGATATGGGAGGAAGTGCAAAATAAACCCAGTGATGAGCAGGGGTGCGGTGAGGACAATAAGGGAACACTGTATCAACATCCGTGGCCCCAGACTTTTCAGTATTCTACCAGAAGATATCAGAAACACTGCTGGAACAAGTGTAGAAGTCTTCAAGAGAAAACTGGACAAGTATCTTCACCAGGTGCCAAATCAACCAGGCTGTGATGCATGAAAAACTGATTTTAGGAGTGATATACCGTCCCCCTAACTTAGATAGGGACCAAGGGAAACTACTATGGGAGGAAATTGTTAAGGCCACAAGGCACGATAATGTAGTAATTCTAGGAGACTTTAACTTTAGTCATGTTGATTGGAATTTCTTGACTGGGAATTTAGAATCGTACGACTTCTTAGAAGTATTTCAGGATTGTTTTTTGAAGCAGTTTGTGACAGAACCTACAAGGGGAAATAACCTGCTTGACTTAGTTATGGCAAACAATGAATCCCTTGTTAATAATTTAGAAATTTCAGAGGAACTGGGTGCTAGCGACCACAAATCAATTACATTTAGCATTGAATGGAAGTACGATAGTAGCGATAACTCAGTAACAGTCCCAGATTTTCGCTTAGCAGATTACGATGGGCTTAGAGAACACTTATCATCTGTTGACTGGGGTAACGAAGAGAGCTATCAATATGACAGTTTTCTGAACACTATACATGCTGCTCAAAGAGCGTTTATCCCATATAAAGAAATTAGATCAAATAGAAATGACCCAAAATGGATGAATAATAGGCTCAAATATCTACTAGGGCATAAGAAAGGAATTTATAGGCGTATCAAAAGAGGTGAGGGTCATCTTATGAATCAGTATATTGACATTAAGAGGGACATTAAAAAGGGGATAAGAAAAGCTAAAAGGGACTATGAAATTAAAGTTGCTAGGGATTCTAAAACTAACCCAAAAAGTTTTTTCCAGGTCTATAGAACAAAAGTTAGAGATAAGATAGGTCCCCTTAAAAATAACTATGGGCACCTTACTGACAATGAGAATGAAATGTGCTTGATTTTAAATAATTATTTTCTCTCAGTTTTTACACAGGAAGACACTAACAATATTCCAGTAATTAATTTTTACAGTGGGCGCGAAGAAGATAAATTATGTAACATCACAGTCACTAGTGAGATGGTTGTGAGGCAGATAGACAGACTGAAGCAAAATAAGTCGCCGGGTCCTGATGAGGTTTTTTCAAGGGTTCTTAAGGAATGCAAAATGGAACTCTGTGAACCATTAACTAATATTTTTAATTTATCTCTTCAAACAGGTGTAGTGTCTGACATGTGGAAGATGGCTAATGTAACTCCTATTTTTAAAACAGGGGACAAGTCATTACCGTCAAATTACCGCCCAATAAGCCTGACCTCAATTGTAGGCAAATTACTAGAGTCAGTTATAGCTGAGATTTATAAGAAGCCATCTCGATAAGCATAGCTTGATTAATGATACTCAGCATGGATTCACAAGAGGCCGGTCTTGTCTAACTAATTTATTAACTTTCTTCAGTAAAGCTTTTGAGGCTGTTGACCACAATAAAGAATTTGATATTATTTACTTAGATTTTAGTAAGCCTTTTGATAGAGTTCCGCACCATAGACTGTTAAAGAAAGTGGCAGCTCATGGCATTGGGGGAAAAGTGCTCTCGTGGATCGAGTCATGGCTCACTGACAGGAAGCAGAGAGTGTCCATAAATGGAGTTAAATCCGAGTGGGGATCTGTAACAAGTGGCGTTCCACAGGGATCAGTCTTGGGCCCGTTGTTGTTTATAATATATATCAATGATCTTGATGAGGGAATTACTAGTGATATGAGCAAATTCGCCGATGACACAAAGATAGGTAGGATAATTGATTCAAACGTAGATGTTAGGGAACTTCAGGAGGATTTAAACAAACTCTATTCTTGGTCAGAAAAGTGGCAGATGCAGTTCAATGTAGATAAATGCAAGGTTCTGAAGCTTGGGAGTGCCCATAACCCTAGCACTTATAAGTTAAATAATGTAGAACTTAGCCATACAGATTGCGAAAAGGACTTGGGGGTTATGGTGAGCAGCAACCTTAAACCAAGACAGCAATGCCTAAGCGTACGTAATAAGGCAAATAGATTACTGGGATTTATATCAAGAAGTGTAAGCAACAGAAGTCCAGAGGTCATACTGCAGCTTTATACATCATTAGTAAGGCCTCACCTTGATTATGCAGCTCAGTTCTGGTCTCCGTATTACAAAATGGACATAAATTCGTTAGAAAACATTCAGCGTAGGATGACTAAATTAATACATAGCATCAGAAATCTTCCTTATGAAGAAAGATTGAAGACTCTTAAGTTACATTTACTTGTTAGACGAAGAATGAGGGGAGACCTGATCGAAGTGTATAAGTGGAAGATAGGTATTAATAAAGGGGATATTAATAAGGTCTTGAGGATGTCTCTCCAAGAGAGAACGCGCAGTAATGGATTTAAATTAGATAAGTTTAGATTTAGAAAGGACATAGGAAAGTATTGGTTTGGAAATAGGGTAGTTGATGAGTGGAACAGTCTACCTAGTTGGGTTATTGAGGCTGGGACTTTGGGTAGTTTCAAATCTAGGTTGGATAAGTACATGAGTGGGAGGGGTTGGATTTGAGTGGGACTTTCACATCAGAGCTTATTTCTTGGGTGGCATTGAAAATTGGGTTGGTCAAATGTTTTGTTAGTGGGATGAATTGTAAAGGACCTGCCTAGTATGGGCCAGCAGGCCTCCTGCAGTGTTCCTCCTTTCTTATGTTCTTATGTTCTTATATGTGGGGCAGCGGGCCTCCAGCAGCAAGATGCTAGTTGACTAGGCAAGCACTAGACGAGCCTGGCCCATGGCCGGGCTCCGAGACTACTAAGACTCTCGAAACTCGTCTAAGGTATATCAAAGGAAAGCAAGATTGTTAAACACATGGAATCACAACAGTTTCACAATCCAGGTCAACGTGGGTTGAGAACAGGTCGTTCCTGCCTCTCACAACTACTGGACCAGTACAACATGGTCTTGGGTGGTCACTCCTGCCTCTCACAACTACTGGACCAGTACAACATGGTCTTGGATGGTCATTCCTGCCTCTCACAACTACTGGACCAGTACAACATGGTCTTGGATGGTCACTCCTGCCTCTCACAACTACTGGACCAGTTCAACATGGTCTTGGATGGTCGCTCCTGCCTCTCACAACTACTGGACCAGTACAACATGGTCTTGGATGGTCACTCCTGCCTCTCACAACTACTGGACCAGTTCAACATGGTCTTGGATGGTCGCTCCTGCCTCTCACAACTACTAGACCAGTACAACATGGTCTTGGATGGTCACTCCTGCCTCTCACAACTACTGGACCAGTTCAACATGGTCTTGGATGGTCGCTCCTGCCTCTCACAACTACTGTACCATTGTACCTTGGTCCAGCAAGGTGTTCATGGTATAATAATACAGAAAACGCTTGCAAAGGGAATAACTGGAAAAGTAAGCAGATGGATTTTAAATTTTCTAACACCTCGGTTACAAAGAAACTATGAGCTAAGTATAATCAGAGGCTACCACAGTGAACAGCTGTTACAAAGCACTACAGTACTCGACCCATTTCTCTCTCATTCTTATATACATCATTGCTCTAGAATTTGCACGGGAGTGGAACTTTCTGCAGATAACAGATCTCAATGCTGATATAAACCAAGTCTTCCAGCAGGATTGCGTGCGGCCAGCAGTAACAGCCTCGTTGATCAGGCCCTAATTCACCGGGAGGCCTGGTCGTGGATCGGGCCGCGGGGGCGTTGATCCCCGGAATACCCTCCAAGTAGACTCCAGGTAGGTAGGCAGCATATTACAATATAATGCTGAGCGAGGACAGTTTTCCAGGTACTCAGTAACTTTAGTTTTCGATCCGTAGGGTTGTGGTGCCTATTTTGGCACCAATAGCCTGACTGATCAGGCCATCCACCACGAAATCGTCGCTGTCGTCAGGTTCCGAGCAAAATTTCGTACTTAATTTTGTATCGACCACAAAGGATGTCACGACGCTGTGGCGAGTGCTTTTATTTACGTCTATTGTGAGGATAAGAAACAGTGACGGTGCCAGGACAGTGCCTTGAGGCACTCAACTTTTCGTTTACTTTCACCCTTTGTGTTCCTTTTTTGTTAGAAATTTGATTATCTATTTTCCTGCTTTTCCTGTGATGCCTCTAGACATCAGTTTAGTTTCTGTCTCTTCTGGGACACATTTATCAAGCACCTCTGCACAACCCTTTGTGATTTTAAGTTAAGTTTTTCTTTGAAATCCTCAGACTGAGGGACTGATTACCTCATTTTGTACCTCTCCTGTCTTCTTTATTGTCTTGAGAAAGCCACTGGTGGGCGAAACGTTTCCTTAGTAAAGATACCCAATTGTTGCACATGTGTACAATTTACTTCTAGTAAATAATCGCATCCTAGTTACAGTGTGATAACTTGCACTAGTTATTTTCTAGTATATCTGTTTTGTTTAGGGTGAATGTTGAGTGTAGTCTTGCCGGCTCATCTCTGCCTCTCATTCTTGTACCGTCCCTGACATGCTGGTTTCAGTGTGTGAACGGCTTAGGTAGCGAAAGGTTAGGTTAGGTAAGGCTTGTCAAGAAACAGGACAAGTGTTTCCTGACGCGGATCTTGGTCATATGATGACCCGCAGCTGGAGTTTTTGGTCATCTGACCGAAGCCTTCCACTGGCTTACCCCTCCACCCCTTTAAAAATTATGGTTATAATTGTAGTTATTTTTGATTAGACACCGGATTGTGTAAGATAGTGAGAGAGTGCGTGTGCAGCTTGTGTGTGTGTGTGTGTGTGTGTGTGTGTGTAAGTAGTTCCCAGAAAGTCTCGGGTTTAGCTTCTCAACATTAGCCTCTTGTCTGGCCAACTTGCCTCAGCTTCCCTCAACTCTCTGACTCTCCTCTCTAACTTTCACAACACAGACCTCCTTACTATTGCTCTCTAGAATTACTAGCCAACCACTGCTACTAACATAACCTAATTCCTACCCAGCCATTACTAACATAATCGAGTTAGCAGCCAACCACTACTACCAACTTAACCTGTTTTCTAATAACCATAACCAATTTTGCTCTCTGGTTCCTAGACAGCTGCTACGTAGTTCCAAGCAGCATTCACTGCTAGTTTAATTTTCTAGTTTCTAGCAAGCTTTCATTGCTGTGGCATACCTATGGCTGGGATCACTGAGGTACAGGGGACTGGTGTTATACGATACTGGGATACCTTTCTGGGATCATTGAGGTACAGGGGGACTGGTGTTATACAATACTGGGATACCTTTCTGGGATCATTGAGGTACAGGGGGACTGGTGTTATACAATACTAGGATACCTTTCTGGGATCATTGAGGTACAGGGGGACTGGTGTTATACAATACTGGGATACCTTTCTGGGATCATTGAGGTACAGGGGGACTGGTGTTATACAATACTGGGATACCTCTCTGGGATCATCGAGGTACAGGGGGACTGGTGTTATACGAAACTGGGATACCTTTCTGGGATCATTGAGATACAGGGGGACTGGTGTTATACAATACTGGGATACCTTTCTGGGATCATTGAGGTACAGGGGGACTGGTGTTATACAATACTGGGATACCTTTCTGGGATCATTGAGGTACAGGGGGACTGGTGTTATACGATACTGGGATACCTTTCTGGGATCATTGAGGTACAGGGGGACTGGTGTTATACAATACTGGGATACCTTTCTGGGATCATTGAGGTACAGGGGGACTGGTGTTATACAATACTGGGATACCTTTCTGGGATCATTGAGGTACAGGGGGACTGGTGTTATACAATACTGGGATACCTCTCTGGGATCATCGAGGTACAGGGAGACTGGTGTTATACGATACTGGGATACCTTTCTGGGATCATTGAGGCACAGGGGGACTGGTGTTATACAATACTGGGATACCTTTCTGGGATCATTGAGGCACAGGGGGACTGGTGTTATACGATACTGGGATACCTTTCTGGGATCATTGAGGTACAGGGGGACTGGTGTTATACAATACTGGGATACCTTTCTGGGATCATTGAGGCACAGGGGGACTGGTGTTATACAATACTGGGATACCTCTCTGGGATCATTGAGGTACAGGGCGACTGGTGTTATACGATACTGGGATACCTTTCTGGGATCATTGAGGTACAGGGGGACTGGTGTTATACAATACTGGGATACCTTTCTGGGATCATTGAGGCACAGGGGGACTGGTGTTATACAATACTGGGATACCTTTCTGGGATCATTGAGGTACAGGGGGACTGGTGTTATACAATACTGGGATACCTTTCTGGGATCATTGAGGTACAGGGGGACTGGTGTTATACAATACTGGGATACCTTTCTGGGATCATTGAGGTACAGGGGGACTGGTGTTATACAATACTGGGATACCTTTCTGGGATCATTGAGGTACAGGGGGACTGGTGTTATACAATACTGGGATACCTTTCTGGGATCATTGAGGCACAGGTACAATACCGGGATACCAAAATAGAGTTATTGTCTGAAATTTTAACAATATCAACTTCGAGTTGCATGAAGTTACTTACGCAACACTATATCCGGTGAGCGTCGCTACGATCATTGACGGAAGTGACGTCGTAAGTGTTTCATAAAGGCTACGACGTTGCAAGTGTTCCGTCAACGCTCAAAGTCACCCTTACAGTCTCCCTCACAGTTATCCCCGCACAGTCACCTTCACAGTTATCCCCTCGCAGTCGCCTTCAGAGTTATCCCCTCACAGTCACCTTCACAGTTATCCCCTCACAATCACCTTCACAGTTATCCCCTCACAATCACCTTCACAGTTATCCCCTCGCAGTCACCTTCACAGTTATCCCCTCACAGTCACCTTCACAGTTATCATCTCACAGTCACCTCTCACAGTTATCCCCTCACAGTTACCTCTCACAGTTATCCCCTCGCAGTCACCCCTCACAGTTACCTCTCACAGTTATCCCCTCACAGTCACCTCTCACAGTTATCCCCTCACAGTTGCCTCTCACAGTTATCCCCTCACAGTCACCCCTCACAGTTGTCCCCTCACAGTCACCTCTCACAGTTATCCCCTCACAGTTACCTCTCACAGTTATCCCCTCACAGTTACCTCTCACAGTTATCCCCTCACAGTTACCTCTCACAGTCACCCCTCACAGTCACCTCTCACAGTTATCCCCTCACAGTTACCTCTCACAGTTATCCCCTCACAGTCACCCCTCACAGTTATCCCCTCACAGTTACCTCTCACAGTTATCCCCTCACAGTCTCCCCTCACAGTTAATCCCTCACCACCATCCTAGGCGGGTCGAAAACAGTGTTATAATTTATGTTTAACCTTTGCATCACACTGTCTCTACTTCCTGTCTAGAGCTGATGTTACCATCACTAACACTGTCACAGTCACTAACAGTTTATAGCACTCACTAACACTATAACAACAGTCAGTAACACTTACAACAGTCATTAACACTATAAGAGTCTAAAACAGTCGCTAACAGTCTCTAGCAGTCACTGACAGTCACTACCAGCGGTCTAATCCCACCAACAGTCACAAACTACATAGAATCACAACAGTTGCACAACCCAGGTCGGCTTGGGTTTAGAACAGGTCACCCCTGCCTCTCACAACTACTGGACCAGTACAACATGGTCTTGGATGGTCGCTCCTGCCTCTCACAACTACTGGACCAGTACAACATGGTCTTGGATGGTCGCTCCTGCCACTCACAACTACTGAACCAGTACAACATGGTCTTGGATGGTCGCTCCTGCCTCTCACAACTACTGGACCAGTACAACATGGTCTTGGATGGTCACTCCTGCCTCTCACAACTACTGGACCAGTACAACATGGTCTTGGATGGTCACTCCTGCCTCTCACAACTACTGGACCAGTACAACATGGTCTTGGATGGTCACTCCTGCCTCTCACTACTGGACCATTACAACATGGTCTTGGATGGTCGCTCCTGCCTCTCACAACTACTGGACCATTATAACATGGTCTTGGATGGTCGCTCCTGCCTCTCACAACTACTGGACCATTACAACATGGTCTTGGATGGTCACTCCTGCCTCTCACAACTACTGGACCATTACAGCATGGTCTTGGATGGTCGCTACTGCCTCTCACAACTACTGGACCATTACAACATGGTCTTGGATAGTCACTCCTGCCTCTCACAACTACTGGACCATTACAACATGGTCTTGGATGGTCACTCCTGCCTCTCACAACTACTGGACCAGTACAACATGGTCTTGGATGGTCACTCCTGCCTCTCACAACTACTGGGCCAGTACAACATGGTCTTGGATGGTCACTCCTGCCTCTCACAACTACTGGGCCAGTACAACATGGTCTTGGATGGTCGCTCCTGCCTCTCACAACTACTGGACCATTACAACATGGTCTTGGATGGTCACTCCTGCCTCTCACAACTACTGGACCAGTACAACATGGTCTTGGATGGTCACTCCTGCCTCTCACAACTACTGGACCAGTACAACATGGTCTTGGATGGTCACTCCTGCCTCTCACAACTACTGGACCAGTACAACATGGTCTTGGATGGTCACTCCTGCCTCTCACTACTGGACCATTACAACATGGTCTTGGATGGTCGCTCCTGCCTCTCACAACTACTGGACCATTATAACATGGTCTTGGATGGTCGCTCCTGCCTCTCACAACTACTGGACCATTACAACATGGTCTTGGATGGTCACTCCTGCCTCTCACAACTACTGGACCATTACAGCATGGTCTTGGATGGTCGCTACTGCCTCTCACAACTACTGGACCATTACAACATGGTCTTGGATAGTCACTCCTGCCTCTCACAACTACTGGACCATTACAACATGGTCTTGGATGGTCACTCCTGCCTCTCACAACTACTGGACCAGTACAACATGGTCTTGGATGGTCACTCCTGCCTCTCACAACTACTGGGCCAGTACAACATGGTCTTGGATGGTCACTCCTGCCTCTCACAACTACTGGGCCAGTACAACATGGTCTTGGATGGTCGCTCCTGCCTCTCACAACTACTGGACCATTACAACATGGTCTTGGATGGTCACTCCTGCCTCTCACAACTACTGGACCATTACAACATGGTCTTGGATGGTCGCTACTGCCTCTCACAACTACTGGACCATTACAACATGGTCTTGGATGGTCACTCCTGCCTCTCACAACTACTGGACCATTACAACATGGTCTTGGATGGTCACTCCTGCCTCTCACAACTACTGGACCAGTACAACATGGTCTTGGATGGTCACTCCTGCCTCTCACAACTACTGGACCAGTACAACATGGTCTTGGATGGTCACTCCTGCCTCTCACTACTGGACCATTACAACATGGTCTTGGATGGTCGCTCCTGCCTCTCACAACTACTGGACCATTATAACATGGTCTTGGATGGTCGCTCCTGCCTCTCACAACTACTGGACCATTACAACATGGTCTTGGATGGTCACTCCTGCCTCTCACAACTACTGGACCATTACAACATGGTCTTGGATGGTCGCTACTGCCTCTCACAACTACTGGACCATTACAACATGGTCTTGGATAGTCACTCCTGCCTCTCACAACTACTGGACCATTACAACATGGTCTTGGATGGTCACTCCTGCCTCTCACAACTACTGGACCAGTACAACATGGTCTTGGATGGTCACTCCTGCCTCTCACAACTACTGGGCCAGTACAACATGGTCTTGGATGGTCACTCCTGCCTCTCACAACTACTGGGCCAGTACAACGTGGTCTTGGATGGTCGCTCCTGCCTCTCACAACTACTGGACCATTACAACATGGTCTTGGATGGTCACTCCTGCCTCTCACAACTACTGGACCATTACAACATGGTCTTGGATGGTCGCTACTGCCTCTCACAACTACTGGACCATTACAACATGGTCTTGGATGGTCACTCCTGCCTCTCACAACTACTGGACCATTACAACATGGTCTTGGATGGTCACTCCTGCCTCTCACAACTACTGGACCAGTACAACATGGTCTTGGATGGTCGCTCCTGCCTCTCACAACTACTGGACCAGTACAACATGGTCTTGGATGGTCACTCCTGCCTCTCACAACTACTGGACCAGTACAACATGGTCTTGGATGGTCACTCCTGCCTCTCACAACTACTGGACCAGTACAACATGGTCTTGGATGGTCACTCCTGCCTCTCACAACTACTGGACCAGTACAACATGGTCTTGAGTGTACTGGAAGGCAAACGTAATGCCGATGTAGTATACACTGACTTTGTAAAAGTCGTCATCAAGTATAATGATGGTGTAATAACACACAAAATGTGTAGAAAAGGCATAACTAAAAAGTGGGCAGATGGATATTTAATTTTCTAATTAACCTAGAGAAAAAAAAATGGTTATAACTATGACCATAATTTTTAAAGGGGTGGAGGGGTAAGCCAACGGAAGGCCTCGGTCAGATGACCAAAAGCTCCTATGACGGGTCATCATCTAAGACCCGCGTCAGGAAACACTTGTCCTGTTTCCTGACGAACCTTACCTAATCTAACCTACACCTAGACTGTAATAGTGAACAGAGTGGAAACAGAGGTTGCCAGATTGACAAACTCTGTTTCCCTAGGGACAATACTGGCCCCTCTTTCCTTCTCATATCTCACATAGAGATATTAATCATAGCACTGTACCATCCTTTGAAGACGATACTAAACTTTGTAAGAGAATGTTATCCATTGATGACACAACAAACTACCCAGCTGATATAAACAGTCTTCCAGTGGACCACTGACAACATTGATGTAACAATAAACTACCCAGCTGATATAAACAGTCTTCCAGTGGACCACTGACAACATTGATGGCACAATAAACTACCTAGCTGATATAAACAGTCTTCCAGTGGACCACTGACAACATTGATGACACAACAAACCACCAAGCTGATATAAACAAAGTCTTCCAGTGGACCACTGACAACATTGATGACACAACAAACCACCAAGCTGATATAAACAGTCTTCCAGTGGACCACTGACAAAAATGTGATGTTCGGTGAGGACAAATTTCAGTTACTTGGTTTTGGAAAGACTGAGAAAATATATATATACAGGAACGGAGTATAAGACAAACTGGAATAATTTGATAGAGCGTAAGACTAATGTGAGAGACCTGGGAGTGATCATGTCAGAGGATTTCACCTTCAAGGATGACAACAGTGTTACTATTGCAGCCACAAAGAAAATGGTAAACTGAATAACTAGAATTTTCAAAACAAGGGATACTAAGCCAATGATGTTGGTCTCCATGTTACTTGCTTACTCTAGGCCGGAATACTGCTGTACACTGTACATTCCTTAGATCTCCAGGTGTAACTGTACACCTAGAGAATGTACAGAGAACCTTCACTGCTTGCATAGATTTTATCAAGCATCTTCATTACTGGGAATGTTTGAGTTCCCTTGATCTGCACTCCTTGAAACATAGCCGAGAGAGAGATACATTATAATCTACACCTGGAAAATTCTTGGGGATTGGTCCCAAATCTACACAAACAGATCACTTTCTATGATAGTAACAGACTTGATAGATGGTGCAAAGTAACCCTAATGAAAAGAAGGGATACTATGAGCACACTAATAGAAGACTCGATAAGTGTGAAGGGACCAAGACTTTTCAACGTTCCTGATCAGCCAGGCTGTGGTGCTTACGTTGGACTTCACAAGCGGCTAGCACCAGCAACCTGGGACTGGGCCCACAGGGGCGTCAACCCCCGGAACACACTCCAGGTAGATACACCCGCTGCTACCTCTATCAATGTTATCATCACCCCAGCGACCCGGTCTCAATCCTTGCCTTTAGGTTAACAGCCTAATCAACTAGGCTGTCGATGCTAGCAACACAAAATCCAACCTAGACAACACACCCAGCCTAACGAAGAACTAAATAGGGCAGTGTTGATAATCCTCGTTCCTCCTGTGTCTCCATTCGTAATTGAAATTTTCTTACAGCGTTTTCCCTAAAGTTTAAACATATAAAGCATATATAACTCCAGATAACTAAATTAAACCCTTAATTTGGTATTTAGTTAAGCAATTTGCAGCGTTTGTTTATGCTCGTTGTTTGAAGATGCACTAATTTCCTGAGCTGGGTTAATTTAAGAAATTACAAGCGTTATTAATCCTGCCAGAGTGCAGAATGTTTAACAGGCTTCTGTTTCACACTCAGGTGAGGGGTAGGTTGTACTTCCCTGGATGGTTCTTGTCTGACAACCTACACTGTCCCTGGAACAATTCATAACCCAAAATACTTTGGCTGGAACAACTCACAACCCACTGTAGAGTGACTGGAACAACTCACAACCCACTGTAGAGTGACTGGAGCAACTCACAACCCACTGTAGAGTGACTGGAACAATTCACAACCCACTGTAGAGTGACTGGAGCAACTCACAACCCACTGTAGAGTGACTGGAACAATTCACAACCCACTGTAGAGTGACTGGAGCAACTCACAACCCACTGTAGAGTGACTGGAACAATTCACAACCCACTGTAGAGTGACTGGAGCAACTCACAACCCACTGTAGAGTGACTGGAACAATTCACAACCCACTGTAGAGTGACTGGAACAACTCACAACCCACTGTAGAGTGACTGGAACAACTCACAACCCACTGTAGAGTGACTGGAACAATTCACAACCCACTGTAGTGACTGGAACAACTCACAACCCACTGTAGAGTGACTGGACCAATTCACAACCCACTGTAGAGTGACTGGAACAACTCAAAACCCACTGTAGAGTGACTGGAACAATTCACAACCCACTGTAGAGTGACTGGAACAACTCATAACCCACCGTAGAGTGACTGGAACAACTCACAACCCACTGTAGAGTGACTGAAACAATTCACAACCCACTGTAGAGTGACTGGAACAACTCACAACCCACTGTAGAGTGACTGGAACAACTCACAACCCACTGTTGAGTGACTGGAACAATTCACAACCCACTGTAGAGTGACTGGAACAACTCACAACCCACTGTAGAGTGACTGAAACAATTCACAACCCACTGTAGAGTGACTGGAACAACTCACAACCCACTGTAGATTGACTGGAACAACTCACAACCCACTGTAGAGTGACTGCAACAATTCACAACCCACTGTAGAGTGACTGGAACAACTCACAACCCACTGTAGAGTGACTGGAACAATTCACAACCCACTGTAGAGTGACTGGAACAATTCACAACCCACTGTAGAGTGGAACAACTCATAACCCACTGTAGAGTGACTGGAACAACTCACAACCCACTGTAGAGTGACTGGAACAACTCACAACCCACTGTTGAGTGACTGGAACAATTCACAACCCACTGTAGAGTGACTGGAACAACTCACAACCCACTGTAGAGTGACTGAAAGAATTCACAACCCACTGTAGAGTGACTGGAACAACTCACAACCCACTGTAGAGTGACTGGAACAACTCACAACCCACTGTAGAGTGACTGGAACAATTCACAACCCACTGTAGAGTGACTGGAACAATTCACAACCCACTGTAGAGTGGAACAACTCATAACCCACTGTAGAGTGACTGGAACAACTCACAACCCACTGTAGAGTGACTGGAACAATTCACAACCCACTGTAGAGTGACTGGAACAATTCACAACCCACTGTAGAGTGAATGGAGCAACTCACAACCCACTGTAGAGTGACTGGAACAATTCACAACCCACTGTAGAGTGACTGGAACAATTCTCAACCCACTGTAGAGTGACTGGAACAATTCACAACCCACTGTAGAGTGACTGGAACAATTCACAACCCACTGTAGAGTGACTGGAACAATTCACAACCCACTGTAGAGTGACGAACAATTCACAACCCACTGTAGAGTGACTGGAACAACTCATAACCCACTGTAGAGTGACTGGAACAATTCACAACCCACTGTAGAGTGACTGGAACAATTCACAACCCACTGTAGAGTGACTGGAACAATTCACAACCCACTGTAGAGTGACTGGAACAACTCACAACCCACTGTAGAGTGACTGGAACAATTCACAACCCACTGTAGAGTGACTGGAACAATTCACACCCCACTGTAGAGTGACTGGAACAATTCACAACCCACTGTAGAGTGGCTGGAATAATTCACAACCCACTGTAGAGTGGCTGGAATAATTCACAACCCACTGTAGAGTGACTGAAACAATTCACAACCCACTGTAGAGTGACTGGAACAATTCACAACCCACTGTAGAGTGACTGGAACAATTCACAACCCACTGTAGAGTGACTGAAACAATTCACAACCCACTGTAGAGTGACTGGAACAATTCACAACCCACTGTAGAGTGACTGGAACAATTCACAACCCACTGTAGAGTGACTGGAACAATTCACAACCCACTGTAGAGTGACTGGAACAATTCACAACCCACTGTAGAGTGACTGGAACAATTCACAACCCACTGTAGAGTGGCTGTAATAATTCACACTAGGAGCAGGAATTATGAAGGACAAAAATAAACACGACAGAGGGGAAACAGAGGAAGGAAGAACGAAAGTATTAAGATTCTCGAAACTGATCGAAGGTAGGAACAAGGAAGAGGAGTGGGAACAAGGAAGAGGAGTGGGAACAAGGAAGAGGAGTGGGAACAAAGAGGGGAAGACGAGTAAGAATATATATAGGGAGGAATAGGAGCAAAGAATAAGGTGTGAGAAACAGTAAGAAGGAAGACAGGGAGAAAGGAATATCAGGGAAGAGAATGAAGGTTGAGGAGGAGAGAAGAGAAAAGAGGAAGAGAAGGGGAGGAGGAGGAAGAAGAAAGGAAGGAACTAGGAAGACATTCCAGCCATGTTGTGTGTGTGCTTTTGTGTTGTGTGTTGTACTCACCTAATTGTGGCTGCAGGGGTCGAGACTCAGCTCCTGACTCCGCCTCTTCACTGACCGCTACTGGGTCCTCCCTTTCCCTGCTCCATGAGCTTTATCATACCTCGTCTTAAAATTATGTATGGTTCCTGCTTCCACTACATCACTTGCTTGACTATTCCACTTCCTAACAACTCTGGCTGAAGAAATACTACCTAACATCCCTTTGACTCATCTGAGTCTTCAACTTCAAATTGTGACCCCTTGTTTCGGTGTCCCATCTCTAGAACATCCTGTCTTTGTCCACCATATCTATTCCACGCAGTATTTTGTATGTCGTTATCATGTTTCCCCTGACCTTCCTGTCCTCCAGTGTCGTCAGACGGATTTCCCTTAATATTTCTTCGTAGGACATTCCCTTTCGTTCTGGAACCAGCCTTGTTGCAAACCTTTGCACTTTCTCTAATTTCTTGACGTGCTTGACCAGGTCTGTGTTCCAAACTGGTGCTGCGTGCTCCAGTATGGGCCTGACGTACAGTGTACAGTCTTGCCAGGCGCCCATATGCCGCAGCAGTTATCTGGTTAATGTGTGCTACCGGCGACGTGCTCGGTGTTATACTCACCCCAAGATCTTTCTCCTTGAGTGAGGTTTGCAGTCTTTGGCCACCTAGCCTATACTCTGTCTGCGATCTTCTTTGCCCTTCCCCGATCTTCATGACTTTGCATTTGGCGGGGTTAAATTCTAGGAGCCAGTTGTTGGTCTCTTTGTATACCTGTCTGATCCGCATCTGATTTAATTCTCTTCATCATCTTCAAACAGGGATACTTCTGAGCCTAACCCTTCCGTCATGTCATTCACATATACTAAGAATAGCTCTCGTCCCAGGATTGACCCCTGTGGGACCCCGCTCGTCACAGGCGCCCACTGTGATACCTCATCACGTACCATGGCTTGCTGTTGCCTCCCTGTCAGGTATTCTTTGATCCATTGCAGTGCCCTTCCTGTTATACGTCCCTGATCCTCTAGCTTCGCACTAATCTCTTGTGAGGAACTGTGTCGAAGGCCTTCTTGCAGTCCAAGAAAATACAATCAACCCACCCCTCCCTCTCATGTCTTACTTCAGTTACTTTGTCATAAAACTCCAGTAGGTTTGTGACGCTATTTGCCTTCCATGAATCCGTGCTGGTTGTCGTTTATACTCTTGTTCAGTTCCAGGTGCTCCACCACTCTCCTCCTGATAATCTTCTCCATGACTTTGCATACTATACACGTCAGTGCCTCGTTTTTGTCTCCTTTCTTAAAGATGGGAACTACATTTGCCGTCTTCCATACCTCAGGTAGTTGCCCAGTTTCAAGGGATGTGTTGAAGATTGTGGTTAGTGGTACACACAGTTAGTTACCACTTTGTCCTAGACACATGTCGATTAGACACTAGGCCTGTTGTATGTGTGTGTGTGTGTGTGTGTGTGTCTCCCTCTAAGGACCCACGGAGAGATGTCCGGTCCCACCGCCTTTGAGGCATCAAGGTCACTTAGCAGCTTCTTCACCTCCTCCTCGGTTGTGTATATCTCATCCAACACTTGTTGGTATATCCCTTGTTGGTGTACCCCACTGTTTTGTCTTCCCAGTGTCCCTTCTGCCTCCACTGTAAATACTTCCCGAAATCTTGTGTTGAGCTCCTCACATGCTTCTTGGTCGTTTCTTGTGAGTTCTCCACCTTCTTTCCTCATCCTGATTACCTGGTCCTTGACTGTTGTCATCCTCCTAATGTTTCTATAAAACAGTTTCGGGTCAGACTTGATTTTCGATGCTATGTCGTTTTCATACTGCCGCTGGGCCTCCCTCCTTATCTGTGCATACTCATTTCTGGCTCGTCGACTAATCTCTTTATTTTCCTGGGTCCTTTGTCTTCTGTACTTTTTCCATTCTCTAGCACACTTAGTTTTTGCCTCCCTACACCTTCGGGTAACCTAGGGCTCGTTCTGTTCTTCCCGTTATTTGTGTTGACCTTGGGAACAAACCTTTCCTGTGCCTCCTTGCATTTTGTTGTTACATAGTCCATCATTTCGTTTACTGATTTTCCTACCAACTCTCTTTCTCAATGAACCTCCTGTAGGAAGATCCTCATGCCTGTGTAGTCCCCAATTTTATAATTTGACTTTTCCGTTTCTACTCCTGTTTCCCTCTCCACTTGTAGCTCTGCGATATATTCAAAGCTCAACCACGTGGCCACTAGCTCCGAGGGGCCTTTCATATGTGACGTCCTTAATATCTGAGCTACTCAGGGTGAACACAAGGTCCAGTCTTGCTGGTTCATCATCCCTCTCTTTCTAGTAGTGTCCCTAGCATGTTTGTGTGTGTGTGTGTGTACTCACCTAGTTGTGTTCACCTAGTTGAGGTTGCAGAGGTCGAGTCCGAGCTCCAGGCCCCCGCCTCTTCGCTGGTCGCTACTAGGTCACTCTCCCTGAACCGTGAGCTTTATCATACCTCTGCTTAAAGCTATGTATGGATCCTGCCTCCACTACATCGCTTCCCAAACTATTCCACTTCCTGACTACTCTGTGGCTGAAGAAATACTTCCTAACATCCCTGTGATTCATCTGTGTCTTCAACTTCCAACTGTGTCCCCTTGTTACTATGTCCAATTTCTGGAACATCCTGTCTTTGTCCACCTTGTCAATTCCTCTCAGTATTTTGTATGTCGTTATCATGTCCCCCCAATCTATCCTGTCCTCCAGTGTCGTCAGGTTGATTTTCCTTAACCTCTCCTCGTAGGGCATACCTCTTAGCTCTGGGACTAGTCTTGTTGCAAACCTTTGCACTTTCTCTAGTTTCTTTACGTGCTTGGCTAGGTGTGGGTTCCAAACTGGTGCCGCATACTCCAATATGGGCCTAACGTACACGGTGTACAGGGTCCTGAACGATTCCTTATTAAGATGTCGGAATGCTGTTCTGAGGTTTGCCAGGCGCCCATATGCTGCAGCAGTTATTTGGTTGATGTGCGCTTCAGGAGATGTGCCTGGTGTTATAACCAACCCAAGATCTTTTTCCTTGAGTGGTGTTTGTAGTCTCTGGCCCCCTAGACTGTACTCTGTCTGCGGTCTTCTTTGCCCTTCCCCAATCTTCATGACTTTGCACTTGGTGTGTGTGTGTATACTCACCTAATTATGGTTGCAGGGGTCGAGACTCAGCTTCTGGCCCCGCCTCTTCAGTGATTGCTACTAGGTCCTCTCTCTACTTCCTGAGCTTTGTCATACCTCGGCTTAAAGCTATGTATTGTTCCTGCCTCCGCTATGCCACTTGATAGGCTTTTCCACTTCCTGACGATTCTATGACTGAAGAAATACTTCCTAACATCCCTGTGACTCGTCTGAATCTTCAGCTTCCAATTGTGACCCCTTGTTTCTGTGTCCCCTCTCTGGAACATCCTGTCTTTGTCCGCCTTATCTATTCCCGGCATTACCTTGTATGTCGTTATCATGTCTCCCCTGACCTGTCCTCCATAGTCGTCAGTCCGATTTCCCTCAACCTTTCATCGTAGGACATACCCCTGAGCCCCGGAACTAGCATTGTTGCAAACCTTTGTGCTTTCTCTAACTTCTTGACGTGCTTGATCAAGTGTGGGTTCCAAACTGGTGCTGCATACTCCAGTATGGGCCTAACATACACAGTGTACAGTGTCTTGAACGATTCCTTATTAAGGTATCGGAACGCTATTCTCAGGTTTTGCCAGGCGCCCGTATGCTGCAGCAGTTATCTGGTTAATGTGTCCCTCCGGAGACTTGCTCGGTGTTATGGTCACCCCAAGATCTTTCTCCTTGAGTGAGGTTTGTAGTCTTTGTTCACCTAGCTTATACTCTGTCTGCGGTCTTCTTTGCCCTTCCACAATCTTCATGACTTGCATTTGGCAGGATTGAATTCGAGAAGCCAGTTTCTGGACCAGGTGTCCAATCTGTCCAGGTCTCTTTGTAGTCCTGCCTGATCCTCATCCGATTTAATTCTTCTCATCAACTTCACATCATCTGCGAATAGGGACACTTCAGAGTCTATCCCTTCCATCATGTCGTTCACATATATCAAAAATAGCACTGGTCCTACAACTGACCCCTGCGTGTGTGTGTGTGTGTGTGTGTGTGTGTGTGTGTGTGTGTACTCACCTAGTTGTGCTCACCTAGTTGAGGTTGCAGGGGTCGAGTCCAGGCTCCTGGCCCCGCCCCTTCACTGGTCGCTACTAGGTCACTCCCCCTGAACCGTGAGCTTTATCATACCTCTGTTTAAAGCTATGTATGGATCCTGCCTCCACTACTTCGCTTCCCAAACTATTCCACTTCCTGACTACTCTGTGGGTGAAGAAATACTTCCTAACATCCCTGTGACTCATCTGTGTCTTCAACTTCCAACTGTGTCCCCTTGTTGCTGTCTCCCATCTCTGGAACATCCTGTCTTTGTCCAACTTGTCAGTTCCTCT
>NC_091384.1:5945953-5963453 GCF_038502225.1 Cherax quadricarinatus | reverse complement strand
CACACACAGTTGAAGACAAAAGTAAAAGAGGGAAGTGAGAAGGGTGGGAGAGAGGGTGGAAGAGGGAAAATGAGAGGGGTGGGAGAAGGATGGTATGAGAGGGGTTTGGAAGAGAGGAAGAGGCAAGGTGTATGAGTAACAGAATACTGAAGTTGACAGACATTTGCATTGATGATTGCTGAAGAGGATGGAATTTGTGTAGTGGTGTTGGTGGTGGTAGTAGTAGTAGTGATAGTGGTAATAGTAGTGGTGATGGTAGTGGTAGTAGTAGTGGTAATAGTAGTGTTGGTAGTAGTAATAGTGGTGGTAGTGGTGGTGGTGGTAGTAGTAGTAGTGATAGTGGTAATAGTAGTGGTGGTGGTGGTAGTGTAGTAGTGATAGTGGTAATAGTAGTGGTGGTAGTAGTAATAGTGGTAGTAGTGGTGGTGGTAGTAGCAGCCGTAGTAGTGGTGGTGGTGGTAGTAGTAGTGGTGGTAGTAGTAGCAGTAGTAGCAGTAGTAGTGGTGGTGGTAGTAGTAGTGGTGGTAGTAGTAGCAGTAGTAGTGGTGGTGGTAGTAGTAGCAATAGTGGCAGTAGCAGTAGTAGTGGTGGTAGTAGTAGTGGAAGTGGTGGTGGTGATAGTAGTAGCAGTAGTGGCAGTAGTAATAGTAGTAGTGGTGGTGGTAGTAGTAATGGTGGTAGTGTTAGTAATAGTTGTGGCAGTATTATCACCTAAATCTTATTCATCAAACTAATAGAGTTTTCAGAAAGTGTCAGGGATCCCCGACTGTTCAACGCCCTCAATACAAACTTCTTACTGTCTCCAAGAGAGAACTTAAAGAACAAACCAGCAACTGTCATTTAAGACAATATTTCAGCATCAACATCCTTGACTATACCAGGTAAATAGACTAGTGTATGGAGTATAATGAGAGAGCCTTACGCTTTTCTGTTCTTGTACATCTAAATAATACACGTCATTGGCCTTTCAGTTTGTATTGGACTGAAGAAGTCACTGGTGGGCGAAACGTTTCCTCAATAATGATTGCTAAATGTTGCACGAGTGCCGCATTCTTCATATACATAGAAAGAGTTCTTAATAGATCTAAATAGATAGTTCTTAATAGATAGTCTCTGTGCGGCCAGCCCTCTTCTGTCATTCCCAGGTACTGCCATGTACTTCCATGTACTGCCATGTACTTCCATGTCCTGCTATGTACTGCCAGGTACTGCTATGTACTACCATCTACTGCCATGTACTGCCAGGTACTGCTATGTACTACCATCTACTGCCATGTACTGCCAGGTACTGCCATGTACTTCCATGTACTGCCATGTACTGCCAGGTACTGCTGTGTACTACCATCTACTGCCATGTACTGCCAGGTACTGCTATGTACTACCATCTACTGCTATGTACTGCCATGTACTGCCAAGTACTGCTGTGTACTACCATCTACTGCTATGACTCACGAAATCGTAATGACACGATTGCAAACAAACCATACCCCGGCCGGGATTGAACCCGCGGTCAGAGAGTCTCAAAACTCCAGCCCGTCGCGTTAGCCACTAGACCAGCTAGCCACAATAAGATTCGTCCAACTAGGTATATTTCTACACCATAGGAAGGTTAGCACAGGCACCATTGTGACCACAAATGCAAGTTTTTACAGACGAATCTCCAGCTAGCGTGGCCGTGACGAACTCTAGCTCAAGTCCCTTCACTGCCTTCACTAGCTGGTCTAGTGGCTAACGCGACGGGCTGGAGTTTTGAGACTCTCCGACCGCGGGTTCAATCCCGGCCGGGGTATGGTTTGTTTGCAATCGTGTCATTACGATTTCGTGAATCATGTTGACGGCAGTGAAGGGACTTGAGCTAGAGTTCCCTTCTTGATGATAACCAGGGGTCTGTTGGTAAGCCCCTTATGTATAAAGGGAGGGTGTTGAAGAGTCTTGGTCCTCTCACACTTATTGAGTTTTTCTCTTACTGTATTCACTGCATCTCTGGACTTACTCACACAGTATGGACCTTTTATCATCCAGCAGCACTATCTTCATCCTCATTATCCTCACGTATCATCCACCAGCACTGTTATCCACATCATCCTCAACAATGAACCGGTCAAAGCTGGATGAAAAAATTACTAGAATCAAAATGGATTTTCCGCTACTTATAACAAGCATCATCGTCAATGATGGTGGTGGGTGGGTAGGGGGTGGTAGGGGTAGTAGGGAGGTGGTGGAAATGGGAGGTAGTGGTTTGGGAGTGGCTGTGAGTGGTGTTGGTGGTGCTGCTACTGTGTGAGAGCATTGATGACACAACAAACCACCAAGCTGATATAAAACAGTCTTCCAGTGGAACACTGACAACATTGATGACACAACAAACCACCAAGCTGATATAAAACAGTCTTCCAGTGGACCACTGACAACATTGATGACACAACAAACCACCAAGCTGATATAAAACAGTCTTCCAGTGGACCACTGACAACATTGATGACACAACAAACCACCAAGCTGATATAAACAAAGTCTTCCAGTGGACCACTGACAACATTGATGACACAACAAACCACCAAGCTGATATAAACAAAGTCTTCCAGTGGACCACTGACAACATTGATGACACAACAAACCACCAAGCTGATATAAACAAAGTCTTCCAGTGGACCACTGACAACATTGATGACACAACAAACCACCAAGCTGACATAAACAGTCTTCCAGTGGACCACTGACAACATTGATGACACAACAAACCACCAAGCTGATATAAACAAAGTCTTCCAGTGGACCACTGACAACATTGATGACACAACAAACTACCAAGCTGATATAAACAAAGTCTTCCAGTGGACCACTGACAACATTGATGACACAACAAACCACCAAGCTGATATAAACAAAGTCTTCCAGTGGACCACTGACAACATTGATGACACAACAAACCACCAAGCTGATATAAACAAAGTCTTCCAGTGGACCACTGACAACATTGATGACACAACAAACCACCAAGCTGATATAAACAAAGTCTTCCAGTGGAACACTGACAACATTGATGACACAACAAACCACCAAGCTGATATAAACAAAGTCTTCCAGTGGACCACTGACAACATTGATGACACAACAAACCACCAAGCTGATATAAACAAAGTCTTCCAGTGGACCACTGACAACATTGATGACACAACAAACCACCAAGCTGATATAAACAAAGTCTTCCAGTGGACCACTGACAACATTGATGACACAACAAACCACCAAGCTGACATAAACAGTCTTCCAGTGGACCACTGACAACATTGATGACACAACAAACCACCAAGCTGATATAAACAAAGTCTTCCAGTGGACCACTGACAACATTGATGACACAACAAACTACCAAGCTGATATAAACAAAGTCTTCCAGTGGACCACTGACAACATTGATGACACAACAAACCACCAAGCTGATATAAACAAAGTCTTCCAGTGGACCACTGACAACATTGATGACACAACAAACCACCAAGCTGATATAAACAAAGTCTTCCAGTGGACCACTGACAACATTGATGACACAACAAACCACCAAGCTGATATAAACAAAGTCTTCCAGTGGAAAACTGACAACATTGATGACACAACAAACCACCAAGCTGATATAAACAAAGTCTTCCAGTGGACCACTGACAACATTGATGACACAACAAACCACCAAGCTGATATAAACAAAGTCTTCCAGTGGACCACTGACAACATTGATGACACAACAAACCACCAAGCTGATATAAACAGTCTTCCAGTGGACCACTGACAACATTGATGACACAACAAACCACCAAGCTGATATAAACAAAGTCTTCCAGTGGATCACTGACAACATTGATGACACAACAAACCACCAAGCTGATATAAACAAAGTCTTCCAGTGGACCACTGACAACATTGATGACACAACAAACTACCAAGCTGATATAAACGAAGTCTTCCAGTGGACCACTGACAACATTGATGACACAACAAACCACCAAGCTGATATAAACGAAGTCTTCCAGTGGACCACTGACAACATTGATGACACAACAAACTACCAAGCTGATATAAACGAAGTCTTCCAGTGGACCACTGACAACATTGATGACACAACAAACTACCAAGCTGATATAAACGAAGTCTTCCAGTGGACCACTGACAACAGTATGATGTTCAATGGGAAAAAAGTTTCACTTACCTCGTTATGGGAAGACTGACTGAAATAATTCAATAGAGCATAAGACTAATGTGAGAGACCTGGGAGTGATCATGTCAGAAGATTTCACTTTCAAGGATCAAAATGGTGTCAGTGTCATAACTGCAAGGAAAATGATAATCTGGATAATTAGATCCTTCAAAACAAGGATTACTCTTCAAGTCACTAGTTTTCTCAAGGCTATTGTACTGCTGTACTCTAACAGCTCCATTCAAGGCAGGTGAAACTGCGAACCTGGGGAATGTACAGAGAACCTTCACTGCTCACATAAACTCAATCATGCACCTAAATTACTGGGGACGTCTGAATTTCCTTGATTATAGTCCGTGGAACGCACGAAAGGTACATTATAATCTACACCTGGAAATTCTTGGAGGATTAGTCTCAAATTTGCAGACACAAATCATTCCCCATGATGTGCGACAGTTGGGTATCTTTATTGTTGAAGCGTTTCGCATCCACTGTAGGTTTCTTCAGTCAGATACAGAGGCAGCAGGTGTAATAGTGATATGGACATGTAAATCAGTCCATCAGCCTTGCAGATTTGAGGTGGTCAGTCCCTCAGCCTGGAGAAGAGTTCAGCTCCATGGTCTGGATCATGGAGCTGAACTCTTCTCCAGGCTGAGGGACTGACCACCTCAAATACTATTTATCCAACGTTGATGGACTGATTACATCATCTTCATATCACTACTACACTTGCTGCCTCTATATTTGACTGAAGAAACCTACTGTGGAGGCGAAACGTTTCATCAGTAAAGATACCCAACTGTTGCACATGTGTCTAAATCATCAACTTGTGGGTATTTGATAACATTTTCTGCATTCCCCAAGGCTGATGAATGGTAGTAAATCTGTAGTCTGGTGGACCACCAGGCTGTGATGGTCGTGTGGACCTGTGGTCCACTAGCAGCAACAGTCTGGTGGACCAGCAGGTTGTGATGGCCGTGTGGACCTGTGGTCCACTAGCAGCAACAGTCTGGTGGACCAGCAGGTTGTGATGGTCGTATGGACCTGTGGTCCACTTGCAACAACAGTCTGGTGGACCAGTTTAGGAAATAGACGAAAAAAAATTAACAAATTACATAGAGGGTAGGCCTACCCTTGCAGGGTGATACATAAATCAAGTTAGGCCTACGCCAGGTGGGAAATTTGCACACGGGAACAACCCGGAATGACAGTCAAGACGCTATTTAGGCTTGAACCCCAGTAAGTTTTACCACACTACCCTCCAGCAGGGTAGTGTGGTTCATACACTAGGTCTGGCTACCTCCAGCAGGGTGGTGTGGTTCATACACTAGGTCTGGCTACCTCCAGCAGGGTGGTGTGGTTCATACACTAGGTCTGACTACCTCCAGCAGGGTGGTGTGGTTCATACACTTTGTCTGGCAACCTCCAGCAGGGTAGTGTGGCTCCTACCCTGGGTCTCACAACCTCCAGGAGGGTAGTGTGGCTCCTAAACTGGGTCTGGCAACCTCCAGCAGGGTAGTGTGGCTCCTACACTGGGTTGGCAACCTCCATCAGAGTAGTGTGGCTCCTACACTGGGTCTGGCAACCTCCAGCAGGGTAGTGTGGCTCCTACGCTGGGTCTGGCAACCTCCAACTGGGTAGTGTGGCTCCTACACTGATTCATTGTCTTCTAGCAGCTTAAACAAGGGAGTATTTTGTCGTAAGTGCTCTGCTGAGGGAAGGAAGGCTTGGGTGAGGGGAGGAGAGCTTATGTGAGGGGAGGAAGGCTTGAGTGAGGGGAGAAGAGCTTTGGTGAGGCGAGGAAGGCTTGGGTGAGGGGAGGAGAGCTTGGGTGAGGGGAGGAAGGCTTGGGTGAGGGGAGAAGAGCTTGGGTGAGGGGAGGAAGGCTTGAGTGAGGGGAGAAGAGCTTGGGTGAGGGGAGGAAGGCTTGGGTGAGGGGAGAAGAGCTTGGATGAAGGGAGGAAGGCTTTGGTGAGGGAAGGAAGGCTTGGGTGAGGGGAGGAAGGCTTGGGTGAGGGGAGGAAGGCTTGAGTGAGGGGAAGAAGGCTTCGGCGAGAGGAGAAAGACTTGGGTGAGGGGTAAGACAATGAGGGGAGGGAAAGAGAACAATGAGAAAAGATGAGAGGAATATTGAAGATGCTGCTGCTGATGATGATAATGATGATATTGATGATAATGATGATTGCGGTAGGTATGTAGTTGTAAGTTAAGAAACTCTGGGTTGAAGGTCAGGAAGAGGAAACTGGATCAGCCGGGCTGTGGCTCGTACGTTGGTTTGCGTGCAGCCAGCAGCAACAGCCTGGTTGATCAGGCTCTGATCCACCAGGAGGCCTGGTCACAGACCGGGCCGCGGGGGCGTTGACCTCCGGAACTCTCTCCAGGTAAAACTCCAGGTCCTCAAGTCAGTTCCTGACCAGCTGGGCTGTACTTCTTATGATGAACTGCGTGTGACCAGCAGTAACAGCCTGGTTAATCAGGCCTTGATGCTCCGGGAGGCCTGGCCTAGGACCGGGCTGCTGGGGGAATTGACCCCGCTGAAATGTCCTTCAGTTATCCTTCAGGACTGTCTTGAAGTGGGAATCTTGACGGGTTCCTTCAGTCAGTTCCTGGTTATGTTGGATTGTGACCTGCTAGCACCAGTAGCCTGTCTGATCATACCTGGTTCATTACCGGGACGCAGGTAAGAACGCTCAAGAGCACGGAGAGAATACGAACGCAAAGAGGAATAAACCATACCACGGGCAGGGTTTGAACCTGCGATCAGAGAGTCATAAAACTCCAGACCGACGCGTTAACCACTGGACCAGATGGCTACAATAAGATTCATCCAACTAGGTATATTTATACACTATAGGAAGGTTAGCATAGGCCACCACTGTGACCACAAATGCAAGTTTTTACAGACGAATCTCCCGCCAGCGTGGCCGTGACGAACTCTAGCTCAAGTCCCCTCACAGTCGTCAACATGAGTTTTCTGACTCTCTGATCGCGGGTTCTAACCCCACCCGTGGTATGGTTTGTTTGTAACCGTGTCATTACTATTTTGTGTGTCAAAGAGGAATAGTCGACAAAGTCAGAGGCTGCCACAGTGAGAAGCTCTGTTCCTCAAGGCACAGTACTCGCCCCAGACAGTAGTAGTAAACAGAGTGAAGTCAGAGACTGACACAGTGAAAAGTTCTGTTCCTCAAGGCACAGTACTCACCCCAGACAGTAGTAGTAAACAGAGTGAAGTCAGAGGCTGACACAGTGAAAAGTTCTGTTCCTCAAGGCACAGTACTCGCCCCAGACAGTAGTAGTAAACAGAGTGAAGTCAGAGACTGACACAGTGAAAAGTTCTGTTCCTCAAGGCACAGTACTCACCCCAGACAGTAGTAGTAAACAGAGTGAAGTCAGAGGCTGACACAGTGAAAAGTTCTGTTCCTCAAGGCACAGTACTCGCCCCAGACAGTAGTAGTAAACAGAGTGAAGTCAGAGACTGACACAGTGAAAAGTTCTGTTCCTCAAGGCACAGTACTCACCCCAGACAGTAGTAGTAAACAGAGTGAAGTCAGAGGCTGACACAGTGAAAAGTTCTGTTCCTCAAGGCACAGTACTCGCCCCAGACAGTAGTAGTAAACAGAGTGAAGTCAGAGACTGACACAGTGAAAAGTTCTGTTCCTCAAGGCACAGTACTCACCCCAGACAGTAGTAGTAAACAGAGTGGAGTCAGAGGCTGACACAGTGAAAAGTTCTGTTCCTCAAGGCACAGTACTCGCCCCACTTCTGTTTCTCATTCTTATATCCAATAGTATTAAATTATATCATCCATGGATAACCATGCTGGATAATCTTAAGATCAGAGATGACAAGAATGTTGCTATCAAAACTGTTAGGAGGATTAGACGCTGGATAACAAGAGATGTCGAGCCTGGAAGGAAGATGAAAGTGTAACAAGGAGGAAGGAGAGACCTATAATAGGAAGGAAGGAAGGAAGAGAGAGATACAACAGGAAGGCAGGAGAGACATACAACAGGAAGGCAGGAGAGACATACAACAGGAAGGCAGGAGAGACATACAACAGGAAGGCAGGACAGACATACAACAGGAAGGCAGGAGAGATATACAACAGGAAGGCAGGAGAGACATACAACAGGAAGGCAGGAGAGACATACAACAGGAAGGCAGGAGAGACATGCAACAAGAAGGCAGGAGAGACATACAACAGGAAGGCAGGAGAGATATACAACAGGAAGACAGGAGAGACATACAACAGGAAGGCAGGGGAGACATACAACAGGAAGGCAGGAGAGACATACAACAGAAAGGCAGAAGAGACATACAACAAGAAGGCAGGAGAGACACACAGCAGGAAGGCAGGAGAGACACACAACAGGAAGGCAGGAGAGACACAACAGGAAGGCAGGAGAGACATACAACAAGAAGGCAGGAGAGACATACAACAGGAAGGCAGGAGACACACAATAGGAAGGCAGGAGAGACACAACAGCAAGGCAGGAGAGACACAACAGGAAGGCAGGAGAGACACAACAGGAAGACAGGAGAGACATACAACAGGAAGACAGGAGAGACACACAACAGGAAGGCAGGAGGGACTCACAACAGGAAGGCAGGAGAGACACACAACAGGAAGGCAGGAGAGACACAACAGGAAGGCAGGAGAGATATACAACAGGAAGACAGGAGAGACATACAACAGGAAGGCAGGGGAGACATACAACAGGAAGGCATGAGAGACACACAACAGGAAGGCAGGAGAGACATACAACAGGAAGGCATGAGATACATACAACAGGAAGACAGGAGAGACATACAACAGGAAGGCATGAGAGACACACAACAGGAAGGCAGGAGAGACACAACAGGAAGGCAGGAGAGACATACAACAGGAAGACAGGAGAGACATACAACAGGAAGGCAGGGGAGATATACAACAGGAAGACAGGAGAGACATACAACAGGAAGGCAGGGGAGACATACAACAGGAAGGCAGGAGAGACATACAACAGAAAGGCAGAAGAGACATACAACAAGAAGGCAGGAGAGACACACAACAGGAAGGCAGGAGAGACACAACAGGAAGGCAGGAGAGACATACAACAGGAAGGCAGGAGAGACATACAACAGGAAGGCAGGAGAGACACACAATAGGAAGGCAGGAGAGACACAACAGGAAGGCAGGAGAGACACAACAGAAAGGCAGGAGAGACACAACAGGAAGGCAGGAGAGACACAACAGGAAGACAGGAGAGACATACAACAGGAAGACAGGAGAGACACACAACAGGAAGGCAGGAGGGACGCACAACAGGAAGGCAGGAGAGACACACAACAGGAAGGCAGGAGAGACACAACAGGAAGGCAGGAGAGACACAACAGGAAGGCAGGAGAGACACAAGAAGGCAGGAGAGACACAACAGAAAGGCAGGAGAGACACAACAGAAAGGCAGGAGAGACACAACAGAAAGGCAGGAGAGACACAACAGGAAGGCAGGAGAGACACAACAGGAAGGCAGGAGAGACACAACAGAAAGGCAGGAGAGACACAACAGGAAGGCAGGAGAGACACACAACAAGAAGGCAGGAGAGACACAACAGAAAGGCAGGAGAGACACAACAGGAAGGCAGGAGAGACACAACAGAAAGGCAGGAGAGACACAACAGAAAGGCAGGAGAGACACAACAGGAAGGCAGGAGAGATAAAGTGTAACAGAGAGGAAACGAAGGGAAATAGGGCAGGAAGGCAATATGAGGAAAGAGCAGGGGAAAGAATAAAAAAGAGGAAATAGAAGGAGGAAGAGGAGTCAGTCCGCTGTTGTTTAGGAAAATCTAGGAGATAAGATGAACCTTAATTAGTTAATGGAGATCCTGGGAGCAGACACTGTTGTTGTTGTTGTTGGTGTTGTTGTCTTATGGGACTCTCCAGTGTACCCTGCCAAGTGTTGCCAAAGTCACCCCTTACTGACCTTTCAGGGAGATATTTACATTCTCAGTGACCTTTATTGACCTCTTAGGGAACTGTTTACCCTATCACTTACCTTTATTGACCTCTCTGGGGATTGTTTACACTCTTAGTGACCCTTATTGATCTTTAAGTGGGGCGTTTACACCCATTAACCTTTACTGACCGCTAAGGGTAATGTTTACCCTCTCATTGACCTTTATTCACTTATAAGGGTAGTGTTTATCCTCTCAGTGACCTTTACTGACCTTCATTGATCATTTGGTTTGCAAGTGGTTAGCACCAACAGTGTGGTCGATCATTGCAGCAACGACGAGGTCTAGTTTGAGACCAAAATCGGCGCAGAGTAAGTGGAAGGCTGCACAGACTCTGCATCGTTCCTCCCGGGTTGTATTCCATGTCCGGTCTTCTCGCTGGCTTCCAGATTCATTCTTCTGCAATCAAGTTTCTGTCCCAGGCTTCCACTTGGCCAATTGCATGTGACCGAGAAATTACCTGGGTGGGCTGAACTGGAATGACCTGACTGTGGGTCAGGTAGGTGGTGTTGGTTGCCAATATGACGTTTTTCAGATCATAGTTCTAGCTGCCCAGCTAGACAGCTTATGTTCCGAGTGGGGAAATTAGATCAAACAGAAATGATCCCAAATGGATAAACAGTAGATTAAAGCATCTCATTGGTCAAAAGAGAGACATATATAGGCGTATCAAAAGCGGAATCAAAGGGAATCAAGCTAAAAGAGACCCACTCAAAAGCAACTACGTCGGATCACCGACTGTGATAAGGAAATGTGTGAAAATCTCAACACTTCCTCTCACTTTTTACTCAGGAAGATATTAATGAAATTCCAGAAATAAATTATGTAGAACAGGACAGTAAACCATGCACGATTAAGGTAACTAGTGACATGGTCCTCAGACAAATAGATAAATTAAAACCTAACAAATCCCCAGGCCCTGATGAACTGTTTGCAAGGGTTTTAAAGGAATATAAAGAGATGTTTAGCAAACATTTGGTTAATCTTTTCAACATATCACTATAAACTGGCATAGTGACAGACAAGTGAAACATGACAAATGTAATGCCTACTTACAAAGCAGGATACAGGTCCTTAGCTTCGAACTATAGACCAATAAGCCTTACCTCCATAGTGGGAATATTTATGGAATCAATATTGTCGAGGCAATTCGTAGCCATATGATAGGCATAAATTGATTAGTGAATCTCAACACGGTTTTACAAAGGGACATTCCTGTCTTACGAATTTACTAACTATAGATAGCAGGGTTGACTGTTTTGAGGAGGATTCTTGCTAATACTTCAAAGAATATGAAGTTGACGTTATTTTACTTAATTGCCTTTACTCTTGTTTACCTAGCAGCAAGTAGATACCTGGGTGTTAGTCGACTGATGTGTCAGTATAGCTACTGAATTCCCTATTACCTGGAGTTTACCTGGAGAGAGTTCCGGGGGTCAACGCCCTCGCGGCCTGGTCTGTGACCAGGCCTCCTGGTGGATCAGAGCCTGATCAACCAGGCTGTTACTGCTGGTTGCACGCAATCCAACGTATGAGCCACAGCCCGGCTGGTCAGGTACCGACTTTAGGTGCTTGTCTAGTGCCAGCTTGAAGACTGCCAGGGGTCTATGGGTAATCCCCCTTATGTATGCTGGGAGGCAGTTGAACAGTCTCGGGCCCCTGACACTTATTGTATGGTCTCTTAACGTGCTAGTGACACCCCTGCTTTTCATTGGGGGGATGTTGCATCGTCTGCCAAGTCTTTTGCTTTCGTTGTGAGTGATTTTCGTGTGCAAGTTCGGTACTAGTCCCTCTAGGATTTTCCTATACTTATACCTGTGTAGTATATTGTAGATCGTATTATCCATGTATATATTTAGGCTCCCTTTCAGTAGGCTCAGTGACTAGCATGTGTGACGTCACGTGATGCGCATGTGTGCGTGAGAATCCCTGTAACTCTCTCAGTTCTCCACGCTTAGATCTACAGGCAACACAGGCAGTCTGGACTCTCCCTCCACACTCTGCCAATACATGTATAAGTGTTACCATCCAACAAGTGTGTTTAAATCCAACCATCACATCTCCACGAACCCTCCCAACAGATGTGGGTAGCATCCAGGGGGACAAAATTAACCTAATTTGCCTGAAATGCTCGGCAAAAACCAGGGACTTTCTATATAGTATGTCACTGATGTCAGCTATGGTCTGTATAAGTTGTATCATGTACTTGTGGAAATAAAGATTATTATAATTAGTATTAATATTATTATTATGAAAATGATCCTGACACGGCAGTTCGCACTGCTTTCATTGTATCTGGTTCTCTCTCTCTCTCTCTCTCTCTCTCTCTCTCTCTCTCTCTCTCTCTCTCTCTCTCTCTCTCTCTCTCTCTCTCTCTCTCTCTCTCTCTCTCTCTCTCTCTCCCTCTCCCGTTTCTTTTTGGGCTAATCTCTGCTTCTCTCTTTTTCCTTCCTGGAATTTCCTCTGATTAAGGTGAAGGCCTCTCAGAGCCGTTTATTCAATTCTTGGCATGCCTGCCTGTCATCCTTCACCAGTTCACTCTCTTATCCGCCTTAAATGGTATTGCCTGTGGTAATAGAGGTACCAGGAAGATCAGTGAAGTGTCTGGTACTGTACCAGGTAAAAGGAAGGTCAGTGGTGAGGTACCTGGTACTGTAACAGGTACCAGGAGGGTCGGTGGTGAGGTACCTGGTACTATAACGGGTGCCTGGAAAGTCAGTGGTGAGGTACCTGGTATTATAACGGGTACCAGGACGGTCAGTGGTGACCTGCCTGGTACCATAATTAACAGGTACCAGGAATACCAGTGGTGAGGTACCTACCTGGAGTCTACCTGGAGGGCATTCCGGGGATCAACGCCCCCGCGGCCCGGTCCACGACCAGGCCTCCCGGTGGATCAGTGCTATAATCAACAGGTGCCAGGAAGCTCACTGGTGAACTTCCTGGTACTATAATTAACAGGTACCAGAAAGCTCAATGACGAGGTACCTGGTATTATAGTCAACAGGTATCGGGTATCGAACAATTTTACCTTAAGAACCCCACTGGGAATAAGTCACCTTGTCTGACCTGTTTGGATTATCCTAAGTAATTTACATACATGTTACTAAGTATAATAATTGTACTTATGTGTATCTGTACCTAAATAAACCCACACACCTACTTCTTACCCTCTTGCCGTAAAATAGGTACCTACGTAGTTACTCAGTGTTAGTGGAATGCTTGACTGTGTCCTCAACAACCTCCTGGAGTCTCCTAGCTTAACCTGGCTACACTCTGCTTCGAATGTGTAACTATCATATAGAATAGTGTAGCAACACACTGTGGGTGTTCCCACAATGTAACTATCATATAGAATAGTGTAGCAACACACTGTGGGTGTTCCCACAATGTAACTATCATATAGAATAGTGTAGCAACACACTGTGGGTGTTCCCACAATGTAACTATCATATAGAATAGTGTAGCAACACACTGTGGGTGTTCCCACAATGTAACTATCATATAGAATAGTGTAGCAACACACTGTTGGTGTTCCCACAATGTAACTATCATATAGAATAGTGTAGCAACACACTGTGGGTGTTCCCACAATGTAACTATCATATAGAATAGTGTAGCAACACACTGTGGGTGTTCCCACAATGTAACTATCATATAGAATAGTGTAGCAACACACTGTGGGTGTTCCCACAATGTAACTATCATATAGAATAGTGTAGCAACACACTGTGGGTGTTCCCACAATGTAACTATCATATAGAATAGTGTAGCAACACACTGTGGGTGTTCCCACAATGTAACTATCATATAGAATAGTGTAGCAACACACTGTGGGTGTTCCCACAATGTAACTATCATATAGAATAGTGTAGCAACACACTGTGGGTGTTCCCACAATGTAACTATCATATAGAATAGTGTAGCAACACACTGTGGGTGTTCCCACAATGTAACTATCATATAGAATAGTGTAGCAACACACTGTGGGTGTTCCCACAATGTAACTATCATATAGAATAGTGTAGCAACACACTGTGGGTGTTCCCACAATGTAACTATCATATAGAATAGTGTAGCAACACACTGTGGGTGTTCCCACAATGTAACTATCATATAGAATAGTGTAGCAACACTGTGGGTGTTCCCACAATGTAACTATCATATAGAATAGTGTAGCAACACACTGTGTTCTCACTTTTATTTAACAAAAACATCTACCAGACCTGACCTGACTAGGTTGGGGGCATTGGCTTAAGCCGGTAGGAGACTTGGACCTGCCTCGCATGGGCCAGTAGGCCTGCTGCAGTGTTCCTTCTTTTTTCTGTTCTTAAGTAGGCGTGTCAGAAAATCTACTGATGTTTACCTACCTGGAGTCTACCGGGAGAGTGTATACTGGGGGAATAATTCCCCCGCTGCCCGGTCCCATGCCAGGCCTCCTGGATGATCAGAGCCTGATAATCCAGGCTGTTACTGCTGGCCACACGTAGTCCAGCGTAAGAACTACAGCGTGGCTGATCAGGAGCTGATTTAAGGAACAGTACAATACAGACGGGAACAATACAATATAGATACAATACAGACAGGAACAGTGCAGACAGGTACAATATAAGTACAGTACAGACAGGAACAATACAGACAGGTACAATATAAGTACAGTACATACAGGAAGAATACAGGCAGGTACAATACAAGTACAATACAGACAGGAACAAAACAATATAGGTAAATACAGACAGGAACAATACAGACAGGAACAATACAAACAGGAACAATACAGACATGAACAATACAGACAGGAACAATACAGAAAGGTACAATGTAAGTACAGTACATACAGGAACAATACAGACAGGAACAATACAGACAGGTACAATATAAGTACAGTACATACAGGAACAATACAGACAGGAACAATACAGACAGGAACAATACATACGTGCAGCCAGCAGCAACAGCCTGGTTGATCAGGCTCTGATCCACCAGGAGGCCTGGTCACAGACCGGGCCGCGGGGGCGTTGACCCCCGGAACTCTCTCCAGGTAAACTCCAGATAAACAGGAACAATACAGACAGGATCAATACAGACAGGAACAATACAGACAGGATCAATACAGACAGGAACAATACAGACAGGAACAATACAGACAGGATCAATACAGACAGGAACAATACAGACAGGAACAATACAGACAGGAACAATACAGACAGGATCAATACAGACAGGAACAATACAGACAGGATCAATACAGACAGGATCAATACAGACAGGATCAATACAGACAGGATCAATACAGACAGGAACAATACAGACAGGATCAATACAGACAGGAACAATACAGACAGGAACAATACAGACAGGAACAATACAGACAGGAACAATACAGACAGGAACAATACAGACAGGAACAATACAGGCAGGATCAATACAGACAGGAACAATACAGACAGGAACAATACAGACAGGAACAATACAGACAGGATCAATACAGACAGGAACAATACAGACAGGAACAATACAGACAGGAACAATACACAGGAACAATACAGACAGGAACAATACAGACAGGAACAATACAGACAGGAACAATACATACAGGAACAATACAGACAGGATCAATACAGACAGGATCAATACAGAGAGGAACAATACAGACAGGAACAATACAGACAGGAACAATACAGACAGGATCAATACAGACAGGATCAATACAGACAGGAACAATACAGACAGGAACAATACAGACAGGATCAATACAGACAGGAACAATACAGACAGGAACAATACAGACAGGAACAATACACAGGAACAATACAGACAGGAACAATACAGACAGGATCAATACAGACAGGAACAATACAGACAGGAACAATACAGACAGGAACAATACAGACAGGAACAATACAGACATGAACAATACAGACAGGATCAATACAGACAGGAACAATAAAGACAGGAACAATACAGACAGGATCAATAGACAGGATCAATACAGACAGGATCAATACAGACAGGAACAATACAGACAGGAACAATACAGACAGGAACAATACAGACAGGAACAATACAGACAGGAACAATACATACAGGAACAATACAGACAGGATCAATACAGACAGGAACAATATAAACAGGATCAATACAGACAGGAACAATACAGACAGTATCAATACAGACAGGAACAATACAGACAGGATCAATACAGACAGGATCAATACAGACAGGATCAATACAGACAGGAACAATACAGACAGGAACAATACAGACAGGATCAATACAGACAGGAACAATACAGACAGGAACAATACAGACAGGAACAATACACAGGAACAATACAGACAGGAACAATACAGACAGGAACAATACAGACAGGATCAATACAGACAGGAACAATACAGACAGGAACAATACAGACAGGAACAATACAGACAGGATCAATACAGACAGGAACAATACAGACAGGAACAATACAGACAGGAACAATACACAGGAACAATACAGACAGGAACAATACAGACAGGAACAATACAGACAGGAACAATACATACAGGAACAATACAGACAGGATCAATACAGACAGGATCAATACAGACAGGAACAATACAGACAGGAACAATACAGACAGGAACAATACAGACAGGATCAATACAGACAGGAACAATACAGACAGGAACAATACAGACAGGATCAATACAGACAGGAACAATACACACAGGATCAATACAGACAGGAACAATACACACAGGATCAATACAGACAGGAACAATACAGACAGGAACAATACACACAGGATCAATACAGACAGGAACAATACATACAGGAACAATACAGACAGGATCAATACAGACAGGAACAATACAGACAGGAACAATACAGACAGGAACAACACAGACAGGAACAATACATACAGGAACAATACATACAGGAACAATACAGACAGGATCAATACAGACAGGAACAATACAGACAGGAACAATACAGACAGGAACAATACAGACAGGAACAATACATAGAGGAACAATACAGACAGGATCAATACAGACAGGAACAATACAGACAGGATCAATACAGACAGGAACAATACAGACAGTATCAATACAGACAGGAACAATACAGACAGGATCAATACAGACAGGAACAATACAGACAGGAACAATACAGACAGGAACAATACAGACAGGAACAATACAGACAGGATCAATACAGACAGGATCAATACAGACAGGAACAATACAGACAGGAACAATACAGACAGGATCAATACAGACAGGAACAATACAGACAGGAACAATACAGACAGGAACAATACACAGG
>NC_091384.1:5925953-5943453 GCF_038502225.1 Cherax quadricarinatus | reverse complement strand
AGGGTGGGAACCCTCTCATATGTGGTATTTTGCCAAGGAGGGGAGTTGGAAATGAATGGTTGTCCAGGGCAATTGGTGTCAATTGCTGGCTGGACAAATACTGTAAGGAAAATGCAGTAACATTCATTGACAACTGGGACCTCTTCTATGGCAGAAATGACATGTTTGCTAGGGATGGGGTTCACTTATCTAGGTGTGGGGTGGGAGCACTGGCAACTGCAGTGGAGGGAGCAGTTAGGACTTTAAACTAGGAATAGTTAGTGGTATGGGTTTTGGCAGGAAAGCAGTGAAGTCCCAGTGTAGTAATATTACGAGTTCTAGGGGAACTAGTAATAATAAGAACGAGATAGATATTGAAAAGCCAGGGACCTTGGGTGATAAGGACAGTAATAGGTTTAGTAGAAAAATAGAAATGAGCAGGAAGGGTAAAGAGAAAGGAGAGTCTTTCAATGTTTATTATGCTAATTGCCGTAGTGCTAGGAATAAGATGGACGAGTTGAGATTAGTTGCTAGTGTAGGTAACATTGATGTATTTGCCTTAACTGAGACGTGGTTTAATTCAAAAAGTCGGGACATGCCTGCGGAATGTCATATTCAGGGTTTTAAATTGTTCCAAGAAGATAGAAGTATTGGGAGGGGGGGTGGGGTGGCATTGTATGTCCGAGATCGCTTGAACTGTTGCATAAAAACGGGTATTAAGTCTGAAGTAACACATACAGAGTCTGTTTGGATAGAATTTTCAGAGGGGCATGAAAAACTGATTTTAGGAGTGATATACCGTCCCCCAAACTTAGATAGGGACCAAGGGAAACTACTATGGGAGGAAATTGTTAAGGCCACAAGGCACGATAATGTAGTAATTCTAGGAGACTTTAACTTTAGTCATGTTGATTGGAATTTCTTGACTGGGAATTTAGAATCATACGACTTCTTAGAAGTATTTCAGGATTGTTTTTTGAAGCAGTTTGTGACAGAACCTACAAGGGGAAATAACCTGCTTGACTTAGTTATGGCAAACAATGAATCCCTTGTTAATAATTTAGAAATTTCTGAGGAACTGGGTGCTAGCGACCACAAATCAATTACATTTAGCATTGAATGGAAGTACGTTAGTAGCGATAACTCAGTAACAGTCCCAGATTTTCGCTTAGCAGATTACGATGGGCTTAGAGAACACTTATCATCTGTTGACTGGGGTAACGAAGAGAGCTATCAATATGACAGTTTTCTGAACACTATACATGCTGCTCAAAGAGCGTTTATCCCATATAAAGAAATTAGATCAAATAGAAATGACCCAAAATGGATGAATAATAGGCTCAAATATCTACTAGGGCAAAAGAAAGGAATTTATAGGCGTATCAAAAGAGGTGAGGGTCATCTTATGAATCAGTATATTGACATTAAGAGGGACATTAAAAAGGGGATAAGAAAAGCTAAAAGGGACTATGAAATTAAAGTTGCTAGGGACTCGAAAACTAACCCAAAAAGTTTTTTCCAGGTCTATAGAACAAAAGTTAGAGATAAGATAGGTCCCCTTAAAAATAACTATGGGCACCTTACTGACAAAGAGAATGAAATGTGCTTGATTTTAAATAATTATTTTCTCTCAGTTTTTACACAGGAAGACACTAACAATATTCCAGTAATTAATTTTTACAGTGGGCTAGAAGAAGATAAATTATGTAACATCACAGTCACTAGTGAGATGGTTGTGAGGCAGATAGACAGACTGAAGCAAAATAAGTCGCCAGGTCCTGATGAGGTTTTTTCAAGGGTTCTTAAGGAATGCAAAATGGAACTCTGTGAACCATTAACTAATATTTTTAATTTATCTCTTCAAACAGGTGTAGTGTCTGATATGTGGAAGATGGCTAATGTAACTCCTATTTTTAAAACAGGGGACAAGTCGTTACCGTCAAATTACCGCCCAATAAGCCTGACCTCAATTGTAGGCAAATTACTAGAGTCAATTATAGCTGAGATTATAAGAAGCCATCTCGATAAGCATAGCTTGATTAATGATACTCAGCATGGATTCACAAGAGGCCGGTCTTGTCTAACTAATTTATTAACTTTCTTCAGTAAAGCTTTTGAGGCTGTTGACCACAATAAAGAATTTGATATTATTTACTTAGATTTTAGTAAGGCTTTTGATAGAGTTCCGCACCATAGACTGTTAAAGAAAGTGGCAGCTCATGGCATTGGGGGAAAAGTGCTCTCGTGGATCGAGTCATGGCTCACTGACAGGAAGCAGAGAGTGTCCATAAATGGGGTTAAATCCGAGTGGGGATCTGTAACAAGTGGCGTTCCACAGGGATCAGTCTTGGGCCCGTTGTTGTTTATAATATATATCAATGATCTTGATGAGGGAATTACTAGTGATATGAGCAAATTCGCCGATGACACAAAGATAGGTAGGATAATTGATTCAAACGTAGATGTTAGGGAACTTCAGGAGGATTTAAACAAACTCTATTCTTGGTCAGAAAAGTGGCAGATGCAGTTCAATGTAGATAAATGCAAGGTTCTGAGGCTTGGGAGTGCCCATAACACTAGTACTTATAAATTAAATGATGTAGAACTTAGCCATACAGATTGCGAGAAGGACTTGGGGGTTATGGTGAGCAGCAACCTTAAACCAAGACAGCAATGCCTAAGCGTACGTAATAAGGCAAATAGATTACTGGGATTTATATCAAGAAGTGTAAGCAACAGAAGTCCAGAGGTCATACTGCAGCTTTATACATCATTAGTAAGGCCTCACCTAGATTATGCAGCTCAGTTCTGGTCTCCGTATTACAAAATGGACATAAATTCGTTAGAAAACATTCAGCGTAGGATGACTAAATTAATACATAGCATCAGAAATCTTCCTTATGAAGAAAGATTGAAGACTCTTAAGTTACATTCACTTGTTAGACGAAGAATGAGGGGAGACCTGATCGAAGTGTATAAGTGGAAGATAGGTATAAATAAAGGGGATATTAATAAGGTCTTGAGGATGTCTCTCCAAGAGAGAACGCGCAGTAATGGATTTAAATTAGGTAAGTTTATATTTAGAAAGGACATAGGAAAGTATTGGTTTGGAAATAGGGTAGTTGATGAGTGGAACAGTCTACCTAGTTGGGTTATTGAGGCTGGGACTTTGGGTAGTTTCAAATCTAGGTTGGATAAGTACATGAGTGGGAGGGGTTGGATTTGAGTGGGACTTTCACATCAGAGCTTATTTCTTGGGTGGCATTGAAAATTGGGTTGGGCAAATGTTTTGTTAGTGGGATGAATTGTAAAGGACCTGCCTAGTATGGGCCAGCAGGCCTCCTGCAGTGTTCCTCCTTTTCTTATGTTCTTATGTTCTTAACATACACACACACAACATACACACACACAACACACACACAACATACACACACAACATACACACACAACATACACACACAACATACACACACAACATACACACACACAACATACACACACAACATACACACACAACATACACACACACAACATACACACACAACATACACACACAACATACACACACAACACACATACAGAACATACACACACAACATACACACACACACAACATACACACACACAACATACACACACAACATACACACACACATCATACACACACACAACATACACACACACACAACATACACACACAACATACACACACACACAACATACACACACAACATACACACACACACAACATACACACACACACAACATACACACACAACATACACAACATATACACACACAACATACACACACAACATATACACACACAACATACACACACACAACATACACACACACAACAAACACACACAACATACACACACAACATACACACACAACATACACGCACACACAACATACACACACACACAACATACACACACAACATACACACACACACAACTTACACACACACACAACATACACACACACACAACATACACACACACACACAACATACACACACACACAACATACACACACAACATACACACACAACATACACACACAACATACACACACAACATACACACACACAACATACACACACACAACATACACACACACACAACATACACACACACACAATATACACACAACATACACACACACAACATACACACACAACATACACACACAACATACACACACACTATACACACACACACAACATACACACACACAACCTACACACACAACATACACACACAATATACACACACAACATACACAAACACACACAACATACACACAACATACACACACACACAACATACACACACACAACATACACACACACAACATACACACACACAACATACACACACAACATACACACACAACATACACACACACACAACATACACACACACAACATACACACACAACATACACACACAACATACACACACACACACACAACATACACACACACAACATACACACACACACACAACATACACACACATACAACATACACACACACACAACATACACACGCACACAACATACACACACACACACAACATATACACTCGCACAACATACACACACACAACATACACACACACAACATACACACACAACATACACACACACACAACATACACACACACACATAACATACACACACACAACATACACACACAACATACACACACACACAACATACACACACACAACATACACACACACACAACATACACACACACAACATACACACACACACAACATACACACACAACATACACACACACACAACATACACACACACAACATACATACACACAACATACACACACACAACATACACACACACACAACATACACACACACACAACATACACACACACACAACATACATACACACACAACATACACACACACAACATACACACACACACAACATACACACACAACAAACATACACACACAACATACACACACACAGCATACACACACACAACATACACACACAACATACACACACACACAACATACACACACATAACGTACACACACACACAACACACACACACAACATACACAAACACAACATGCACACACAACATACACACACACAACATACACACACAACATACATACACACACACACATAACATACACACACACACAACATACACACACACAACATACACACACACAACATACACACACAACATACACACACACACAACATAGACACACAAGATACACACACACACAAGATACACACACACACAACATACACACACAACACACACACACAACATACACACACACACAACACACACAACACACACAACATACACACACAACATACACACACACAACATACACACACAACATACACACACACAACATACACACACACAACATACACAACATGCACACACACACAACATACACACACACACAGCATACACACACAACATACACACACACACAACATACACACACACACAACATACACACACACAACATATACACACAACATGCACACACACACACAACATACACAACATACACACACACAACATTCACACACACACAACATACACACACAACATACACACACACACAACATACACGCACACACAACGTACACACACACAACATACACACACACACATCATACACACACACACTACTGACACACACACAACATACACACACACACTACATACACACACACACAACATACACACACAACATACACACACACAACATACACACACACACAACATACACACACACACAACATACACACACACAACATACACACACACTCAACATATACACACACAACATACACACACAACACACACACACACAACATACACACACACACAACATACACACACACACACACAACATACACACACACACAACATACACACACAACATACACACATACACACAACATACACACACAACATACACACACACATACACACACACACAGCAAACACACACACAACATACACACACAACATACACACACACAACATACACAACATACACACACACAACATACACACACAACATACACACACACAACATACACACCCAACATACACACACACACACAACATACACACACACACAACATACACACACACAGCATACACACACACACACAACATACACACACACACAACATACACACACAACATACACACACACACAACATACACACACAACATACACACACACAACATACACACACACACAACATACACACACAACATACACACACACACAACATACATACACACACACACACACACACACACACACACACACACACACACACACACACACACACACACAAACACACACACACACACACACACACACACACACACACACACACACACACACACACACACACACACACACACACACACACACACACACACACACACACACACACACACACAAAGCAGCAGAAGCTAGGATATAGAGTTTAGAAGAGGAATTGAAAAATCTGAAGCAGCCTAAAGAACTAAAGAACATTTTGGGATTGACAACAGAGACTGCTACCTCAGCCACAAATAAGGGGACTGTAGGGAAAGAAGGGGCACAACTGCATGGAGAAGGTCTATCAGAGGAGACTGTAGCAAATGAAAGAGCTAAGCTTTATGTGGAGGCCCTAACAGACAACAGCAGAGCCCAGGGAAAGCCGAGAAGGGAAAAATGACAGGCCACTGAGCCCAAGTACATTAGCCAGTGAAACTGATGAAAGGAAAGCTGCAGTGGAGGAAACCAAATTAAATGAGGGGATGCACAGGGATATGCAGTGGGAGAATGAAAGAGTGAGGTCAGTCTTTGTGTATGGGCTCCAGGAAGTTGAAGGGGAAACATATGAAGCAAGAAAACAAGGGGAAAAAAACAATTGAAAGCATCATGAAATCAATAGGAGAAGACGACATGACCCAGCTGGAAAATTTTCGGAGAATAGGGGGGTTTGTAAAAAAAAGAACCCAGCCAGTGAGAGTGACCTTCAAGGCAGAAGTGACTCGGACCAGGATCCTGCAGGAGAAAGCACGATTAAGGGACATGCCGGCCTACAGGAAGGTGTATCTCGACCGCGACAGAACACAAGAAGAAAGGCAGAAACTGAGAGAGATGGTACAAAGGCGAAAGGAGGAAAGAGAGGGGATGCAGAAGACAGACAGGAGATCCCTGACCCAGGAAGAAGATCAAATACAGCCTCCCTCACAACTTCCTATAGAAGCCTCCCAACCAGGTCAACCCCAGTGCAACCAAACACTCTAAATCAAAACTCCCAAGCCACATCCCATGCCCCCACCCACTACATTACAAATTCCACCCCCACAGCAACAACCCATAGTTCCTTACCAGGTCTCCCACTTCCCCAACCCCAATATACCTCCCAGACCACAGTCTTAGAAAAGAAGTTGAAGGTGTGGTATACAAATGCAGATGGAATAACAAACAAGTATGAGGAGTGGCATGAAAGAATCAAAGAGACATCCCCAGACATAATAGCACTCACAGAAACAAAACTCACCAGAATAATAACAGATTCAATCTTTCCATCCGGATACCAAATCCTCAGGAAAGACAGAGGGAGGAGAGGGGAAGGAGGAGTTGCACTACTCGTTAAAAACCAGTGGGATTTTGAGAAAATGGAAGGAATGGATGGCATGGGCGAAAGGGACTACTTAGTAGGAACAATCCAGTCTGAGGGACATAAGGTGATAATTGCAGTAATGTACAACCCACCACAGAACTGCAGGAGGCCAAGAGAAGAATACGATGAGAGCAACAGAGCAATGATCGACACACTAGCCGAGGTGGCCAGGAGAGCACACATGGGGGGAGCAAAGTTACTAGTTATGGGTGATTTCAATCACAAGGAGATTGACTGGGAAAACCTGGAGCCCCATGGGGGTCCCGAAACATGGAGAGCCAAGATGATGGATGTGATACTGGAAAACCTCATGCATCAACATGTTAGAGACACTACCAGAGAGAGAGGAGAGGATGAACCAGCAAGGCTGGACCTTGTATTCACCATGAATAGTTCGGACATCGAGAATATTATGTATGAAAGGCCCCTGGGAGCTAGTGATCATGTGGTTCTGTGCTTCGACTACATAGTTGAGCTCCAAGTGGAGAGAGTAGCAGGAATAGGCTGGGAAAAACCAAACTACAAAAGGGGGAACTACTCAGGCATGAGGAACTTCCTTCAAGACATTCAGTGGGAGAGGGAACTGACAGGAAAACCAGTACAAGAAATGATGGACTATGTAGCAACAAAATGCAAGGAGGCAGAGGAGAGGTTTGTTCCCAAGGGAAACAGAAATAATGTGAAGAACAGAACGAGTCCTTGGTTCACCCAAAAGTGTAGGGAGGCAAAAACTAGGTGTACTAGAGAATGGAAAAGGTACAGAAGACAGAGAACTCAGGAAAATAAAGAAATCAGCCGAAGAGCCAGAAACGAATATGCACAGATAAGAAGGGAGGCTCAGAGACAATATGAAAATGACATAGCATTAAAAGTAAAGACTGACCCGAAGCTGTTGTACAGCCACATCGGGAGGAAAACAACAGTCAAGGACCAGGTAATCAGACTGAGGAAGGGTGATGGGGAATTCACAAGAAACGACCGAGAGGTATGTCAGGAGCTCAACACAAGATTTAAAGAGGTACTTACAGTGGAAAGCAGTAGGACTCCAGGAAATCAGAACAGGGGGGCACACCAGCAAGTGCTGGATGAGGTACATATAACCAAGGAGGAGGTGAAGAAGCTGCTCTGCGAACTTGACACCTCAAAGGCGGTGGGACCAGACAACATCTCTCCATGGGTCCTTTTAAAGAGGGAGCAGAGATATTGTGTGAGCCATTAACAAAGATCTTCAACACATCTTTCGAAACTGGGCAACTCCCTGAGGTATGGAAAATGGCAAATGTAGTCCCAATTTTTAAAAAGGGAGACAGACATGAGGCACTAAACTACAGACCTGTATCGCTAACGTGTATAGTATGCAAGGTCATGGAGAAGATCATCAGGAGGAGAGTGGTGGGGCACTTGGAAAGAAACAAGTGTATAATTGACAACCAGCACGGTTTCAGGGAAGGAAAATCCTGTGTCACAAACCTACTAGAGTTTTATGACAAGGTGACAGAAGTAAGACAAGAGAGAGAGGGGTGGATCGACTGCATATTTTTGGACTGCAAGAAGGCCTTCGACACAGTTCCTCACAAGAGGTTACTGCAAAAGCTAGAGGATCAGGCACACATAACAGGAAAGGCACTGCAATGGATCAGACAATACCTGACAGGGAGGCAACAACGAGTCATGGTACGCGACGAGGTGTCAGAGTGGGCGCCTGTGACAAGCGGGGTTCCACAGGGGTCAGTCCTAGGACCTGTGCTGTTCTTGGTATATGTGAACGACATAACGGAAGGGATAGACTCGGAAGTGCCCTTGTTTGCAGATGATGCGAAGTTAATGAGAAGAATCAAATCGGATGAGGATCAGGCAGGACTACAAAGAGACCTGGACAGGCTACAAGCCTGGTCCAGCAACTGGCTCCTTGAATTTAACCCTGCCAAATGCAAAGTCATGAAGATTGGGGAAGGGCAAAGAAGACCGCAGACACAATATAGTTTAGATGGCCAAAGACTGCAAACCTCACTCAAGGAAAAAGATCTGGGGGTGAGCATAACACCGAGCATATCTCCTGAGGCGCACATCAATCAGATAACTGCTGCAGCATACGGGCGCCTGGCAAACCTACGGATAGCGTTCCGATACCTCAGTAAGGATTCGTTTAAGACTCTGTATAACATTTACGTCAGGCCCATACTGGAGTATGCAGCACCAGTTTGGAATCCACACCTAGTCAAGCACGTCAAGAAATTAGAGAAAGTGCAAAGGTTTGCAACAAGACTAGTCCCAGAGCTACGGGGATTGTCCTACGAAGAAAGGTTGAGGGAAATCGGCCTGACGACACTGGAGGACAGGAGGGTCAGGGGAGACATAATAACGACATATAAAATACTGCGCGGAATAGACAAGGTGGACACAGACGGGATGTTCCAGAGAAGGGACACAGACACAAGAGGTCACAATTGGAAGTTGAAGACTCAGATGAATCAAAGGGATGTTAGGAAGTATTTCTTCAGTCATAGAGTAGTCAGGCCGTGGAATAGCCTAGAAAGTGACGTAGTGGAGGCGGGAACCATACATAGTTTTAGGGCGAGGTATGATAGAGCTCATGGGGCAGGGAGAGAGAGGACCTAGTAGCAATCAGCGAAGAGGCGGGGCCAGGAGCTGTGACTCGACCCCTGCAACCACAAATAGGTGAGTACAAATAGGTGAGTACACACACACACACACACACACACACACACAACATACACACACACACAACATACACACACACACACACACACACACACACACACACACACACACACACACACACACAACATACACACACACACACACACACACAACATACACACACACACAACACATACACACACACACACAACACATACACACACACACACACACACACACACACACACACACACACACACACACACACACAACACACACACACACACACAACACACACACACACACACACACACACACACACACACACACACACACACACACACACACACACACACACACACACACACACACACACACAGGAGCCAGGAGCTATGACTCGACCCCTGCAACCACAAATAGGTGAGTACACACACACACAAACGTCTTCAGCACTCGGTTGTAACTCTCGGTCTCCTCTGGTCTCTCAGCTCACAACCAAGACTCGGTCTGGTCTCTCAGCTCACAACCAAGGCTCGGTCTGATCTCTCAGCTCACAACTAAGTTTCGGTCTGGTCTCTCAGCTCACAACCAAGGCTCGGTCTGGTCTCTCAGCTCACAACCAAGATCGGTCTGGTCTCTCAGCTCACAACCAAGACTCGGCCTGGTCTCTCAGCTCACAACTAAGTTTCGGTCTGGTCTCTCAGCTCACAACCAAGGCTCCGTCTGGTCTCTCAGCTCACAACCAAGACTCGGTCTGGTCTCTCAGTTCACAACCAAGTTTCGGTCTGGTATCTCAGCTCACAACCAAGGCTCGGCCTGGTCTCTCAGCTCACAACCAAGAGTCAGCCTGGTCTCTCAGCTCACAACTAAGTTTCGGTCTGGTCTCAGCTCACAACCAAGGCTCGGCCTGGTCTCTCAGCTCACAACCAAGACTCGGTCTGGTCTCAGCTCTCAACCAAGACTCGGTCTGGTCTCAGCTCACAACCAAGACTCGGTCTGGTCTCAGCTCACAACCAAGGCTCGGTCTGGTCTCAGCTCACAACCAAGACTCGGTCTCGTCTCTCAGCTCACAACCAAGACTCGGTCTGGTCTCAGCTCACAACCAAGGCTCGATCTGGTCTCTCAGCTCACAACCAAGGCTCGGTCTGGTCTCTCAGCTCACAACCAAGACTCGGTCTGGTCTCTCAGCTCACAACCAAGGCTTGGTCCAGTCTCTCAGCTCACAACTAAGGCTCTGTCTGGTCACTCAGCTCATAACCAAGGCTCGGTCTAGTCTCTCAGCTCCCAACCAAGACTCTGGTCTCTCAGCTCACAACCAAGGCTCGGTCTGGTCTCTCAGCTCACAACCAAGACTGGTCTCTCAGCTCACAACCAAGGCTTGGTCTGGTCTCTCAGCTCACCACTAAGGCTCGGTCTGGTCTCAGCTCACAACCAAGACTCGGTCTGGTCTCTCAGCTCACAACCAAGACTCTGTCTGATCTCTCAGCTCACAACCCAGGCTCGGTATGGTCTCTCAGCTCACAACCAAGGCTCGGTCTGGCCTCTCAGCTCACAACCAAGACTCGGTCTGGTCTCTCAGCTCACAACCAAGGCTCGGTCTGTTTTCTCAGCTCACAACCAAGGCTCGGTCTGGTCTCTCAGCTCACAACCAAGACTCGGTCTAGTCTCTCAGCTCACAACCCAGGCTTGGTATGGTCTCTCAGCTCACAACCAAGGCTCGGTCTGGTCTCTCAGCTCACAACCAAGACTCGGTCTGACCTCTCAGCTCACAACCAAGGCTCGGTCTGGTCTCTCAGCTCACAACCATCACCACTAAAAACCACCACCGCCACTACCACCACTTACCACCACCACTACCACCACTAACCACCACCACTACCACCACTAACCACCACCACTAGCCACTACCAACCACCACCACTTACCACTACCACCACTTACCACTACCACCACTTACCACTACCACCACTTACCACCACTAAAAACCACCACTAACCACCACCATTAACCACCACCATTAACCACCACTACCACCACTAACCACCACTACCACCACTTACCACCACCACTGACCACCACCACTTACCACCACCACTGACCACCACCACTGACCACCACCACTTACTACTACCACCGCTTACCACCACTTAAAACCACCACTAACCACCACCACTAACCACCACCATTAACCACCACCATTAACCACCACCATTAACCACCACTACCACCACTAACCGCCACTAGCCACCATCACTGAGTACCACCACTACCACCACTCACCACCACTAGCCACCATCACTGACCACCACTACCACCACTACCACCACTCACCACCACTAGCCACCATCACTGACAGCCACCACCACCACTAACCACCACCACCACCACCACCACTAACCACCACCACTAACCACCACCACTAACCACCACTACCACCACTAACCACCACTACCACCACTAACCACCACTACCACCACTCACCACCACTAGCCACCATCACCGACCACCACCACCACCACCACAACTAACCACCACCACTAACCACCACCACTAACCACCACTAAGTACCACGACCACCACTAACCACCACTCCCACCACTAACCACCACTAAGTACCACTACCACCACTAACCACCACTAAGTACCACCACCACCACTAACCACCACCACCACCACTAACCACCACCACCACCACTACCACCACTAAGTACCACTTCAGGTCTCTGGTCTTTTTCAAGGTTTGCAATAATTCACAGGTTTGAATAGTTCCATTGAAAGTTCTACATTCTCCATTATTTTCTCTAGAAAACGCTAAACCCTGGTGGGTCATTAATCCTCCACATTTCCACTATCCACCTTCAATGGAGTTTTTTTTTTTACAACGCAAAAGAAATGTTTTTAAATAAGTTTTTATAAAAATATTTAAATATATTGCAACTGCAATCAGTAGAAGTCTTAAATATTGACCTCCAGGCTGAGGGACTGACCACCTTACACTTCTCCAGGCTGAGGGACTGACCACCTTACACTTCTCCAGGCTGAGGGACTGACCACCTTACACTTCTCCAGGCTGAGGGACTGACCACCTTACACTTCTCCAGGCTGAGGGACTGACCACCTTACACTTCTCCAGGCTGAGGGACTGACCACCTTACACTTCTCCAGGCTGAGGGACTGACCACCTTACACTTCTCCAGGCCGAGGGACTGACCACCTTACACTTCTCCAGGCTGAGGGACTGACCACCTTACACTTCTCCAGGCTGAGGGACTGACCACCTTACACTTCTCCAGGCTGAGGGACTGACCACCTTACACTTCTCCAGGCTGAGGGACTGACCACCTTACACTTCTCCAGGCTGAGGGACTGACCACCTTACACTTTTCCAGGCTGAGGGACTGACCACCTTACACTTCTCCAGGCTGAGGGACTAACCACCTTACACTTCTCCAGGCTGAGGGACTGACCACCTTACACTTCTCCAGGCTGAGGGACTGACCACCTTACACTTCTCCAGGCTGAGGGACTGACCACCTTACACTTCTCCAGGCTGAGGGACTGACCACCTTACACTTCTCCAGGCTGAGGTATCGTAAAGGGTTCTTTAATGGAGATATCGCAGGTTGGAGGTAGACACACTTGTAGGATGGTAACTATATTGTCAGACTGAGATGAGGGATGGAGCCCAGCTGCCTTGCCTGTCCGCTGAATGGTCTGCCGCCGAGTGAGACCGGGGTAGAGGTATGAGCCTACACATCTTTATCCCGTGACGTCACACAAAGCCACAGGCCTACAAGGGATCTCGTATCTAAAGCACATGGATGATACTAATATGCTATGCTATATAATACAGGGAATACAGGGATCAGCAACTATGCTGACAGCTCGGTCATGTTACGTATGTCGTCCCGACATACACTACTATACTATAGGCTGAACAGGCAGGTGGATCTGGGCTGATTCTATACAATAACAAATTCATATATAACTTAGAACTAATGGATGGTACAACATGATTTTGACGTAATGGGTGTTAACGTAATGAGTTTTAACGTAATGAGTTTCATTGTAATGCATTACAAACTATAAGAACAAATCATTATACAATATGGGTGGAATTGATCGATCGATCTGTATTCATGCACTCTACGGATTCTGAGGAAGAATAAATATATACAAAGAAGTGTTTAACAGAAAGGCAGATTCGGTGCACTCAAATCTAGACTGTTAATTTTCAGAATACGGAGGGAACGTGAACACGAAAATTTCTGACAAACTGATCAGCTAATAACAAAACACACAGTTGACAATTTCATTCATCTCGGACATCTAATTATACAGACTATGTACATTTAAACCCAATTCTGCGAGGGTAAGGTTTATATATGCAGAATGGTTATCATCTCTGGGAGGATCGAATTCCTCTGCAATGGCTAACACATGCCTTGACTGAGAGAGATCTGAAGGAGTATCTACAAAAGATCTTTGCGGGTTTCTCATTACTTGTCGAGTACGCAAGGAGTAACGACATTCAGGTTGAGTATCTGACTGAGTATCTGAGGTAGAGAGTACAGGATCAGGAGGATTGTCAAAGTCTGTCACATTAGTCTGGGTAGCAATATCCTCAACATCGCATACTAATTTCATATGATCTAAATGCGATTCTTTATACTGACCAGTACTAATCTCTCTAACCTTATACTTATTACCAGTGATATGTTCAACTACTCGATAAGGACCAACAAACTTTTGATCAAGCTTTGGCATTGCAGACGTTTTGTTAAAGTTAATCAGCATAACTCTTGAACCTACTTTGATTTTGGATGGCTTTGCTCGAGTGTTTGCGACTCTTGTAAATTCTGCTGTTGATTTATGAAGTGTTTCACGGATTCTTCTAAAAACACTTTGAGCTAAGCTGGTACGAGTTGCTACGAAATCATCAGGGTTGTAATTAGGTTTCGGAGTAGAATATAACAACTCATAGGGTAAACGCTTGTCTACGCCATACAATGCATAATGTGGAGTATCACCTATGGAAGCATTGTAAGCAGAATTTATGGCACACTGGACATCTGGTATAACTTCATCCCAAGTTTCACTATTGGGGTTGATAGTGGCTCGCAGGACATCAAGTACTTTCTTATTTGTTCTTTCGGCTAACCCATTGCTGGCAGGATGATGAGGAACAATAGTGGATTTAGAGATCTTGTATAAAGTACACAAATTTTCAAGAATCTCATTACAGGATTCACCTCCATTATCTGTTACTAAGGACTTTGGGGTGGTATGCCTGCAGATAATGCGTTCTTTAAACGCTTTAGCTACTGTCTCTGCAGTCTTATCTGCAATAGGAACTAACTCACAATATCTGGTGAAATGGTCTACCATAACACACAGATGTTTATTGCCTTGGAGGGAACATTTAAAATTGGTTAACAAATCAAGGGCAACTCTTTCCCACGGTTCGCTAGTGGTTGGGTACACTTGGATTGGGTTAGGACCATTGACATTTCCTTTATGCTGCATACAGACACTACATTTCTTAACATACTCGGAAATGTCAGTTGCCATACGTGGCCAAAAATATTTCATTCTGGCTTGTTTCACAGAACGATCCATACCAGGGTGTGCAACACCTGGTGTATCATGAACTAGCTGTAGATCTACGTTCACTAGTGACTGTGGAATTACTAACTGGTAAACTCTTCTGCTTGGAGTACCCAACTCGGCTGTTCAATACAGTAATTCTTGGCTCATTACAAAGTCACTAATGGGTGCTGGTGGCTTCACAGTAAGAATAAGATCTTCCTGGAGCAGGAATCGAATCACACCAGACCACATGGGATCTGTTCTTTGGGCAGTTTTGACATCCTCGACAGTAAATGGAGGATCTGCAGTAACTACACTAATGTGTCGCGATAAAGCATCTGCGACTACATTTGACTTGCCAGGTAAATGTTCAAAAGTGGGATTGAACTCTTGGATAGTCAAGGTCCATCTGGCTAACCTTCCAGTAGGCTGTTTGTTCTGGAATAAAGGTATCAGTGGCGCATGGTCTGTCAAGACATGAACAAGGTACTGGTAAATGATGTCTCGGAAGTGCTTTAAAGACCATACTATTGCTAAAGCTTCTTGCTCCGTTACTGTATAATTACGTTCAGCCTTCGTAAGGACTCGGCTAGCAAATGCAACTGCATTGTACTTGCTATCAGTCTTCTGAGCTAGTACGGCACCTATGCCAATTGAACTAGCATCAGTTGTCAGATAGAAGGGCTTAGAAAAATCTGGGAATTTCAAAATTGGAGCAGATCTTAGCTTTTCTTTTAGAGTTTGGAATGCTGTTTCTTGACGGAAGGTCCAAACAAAAGGGGCATCTTTCTTAAGCAACTCAGTTAGAGGAGCAGCTATGGAAGAAAAATTGGCAATGAAAGATCTATAAAAACCTGCTAAGCCCACAAAGGATCTTATGGCATCAGCAGTTTTGGGAGTTGGAAAATTTAGTACTGCAGTTACTTTACTTTGGTCAGTCGTAACCCCTCTGGGAGTGACTACGTGACCAAGAAACTTAATTTCTGATCTGAAAAATTGACATTTAGACAGTTTGATCTTTAAATTTGCTTCTTCAAGCTTGCCAAGTACTATATCAAGTCTTTTCAGGTGTGTATCCACGTCTTCGGACATGACGATTACGTCGTCTAAGTACGCCATAAGTGCTTTACCTATAAGACCTCTAAAGATGTTGGTCATGAGTCTAGAGAACGTGATAGGAGACGATCGTAATCCAAACGCCATACGTAGGAAGTGATAATGACCTGTGGGAGTGGAGAATGCAGTTAACTCTTGGCTGTCCTCATGAAGAGGGACTTGCCAAAACCCTTGTAACAAGTCCAGGGTCGAGAAGACTTTATCTCCGATATTGCGTAAAAGGTCACCTAGTACAGGAAGTGGGAAACGATCTGGAATGGTTTTCGCATTTAACTTCCTAAAGTTAATCAGCATAACTCTCGAACCTACTTTGATTTTGGATGGCTTTGCTCGAGTGTTTGCGACTCTTGTAAATTCTGCTGTTGATTTATGAAGTGTTTCACGGATTCTTCTAAAAACACTTTGAGCTAAGCTGGTACGAGTTGCTACGAAATC
>NC_091384.1:5875953-5918453 GCF_038502225.1 Cherax quadricarinatus | reverse complement strand
AATGACAGGCCACTGAGCCCAAGTACATTAGCCAGTGAAACTGATGAAAGGAAAGCTGCAGTGGAGGAAACCAAATTAAATGAGGGGATGCACAGGGATATGCAGTGGGAGAATGAAAGAGTGAGGTCAGTCTTTGTGTATGGGCTCCAGGAAGTTGAAGGGGAAACATATGAAGCAAGAAAACAAGGGGAAAAAAACAATTGAAAGCATCATGAAATCAATAGGAGAAGACGACATGACCCAGCTGGAAAATTTTCGGAGAATAGGGGGGTTTGTAAAAAAAAGAACCCAGCCAGTGAGAGTGACCTTCAAGGCAGAAGTGACTCGGACCAGGATCCTGCAGGAGAAAGCACGATTAAGGGACATGCCGGCCTACAGGAAGGTGTATCTCGACCGCGACAGAACACAAGAAGAAAGGCAGAAACTGAGAGAGATGGTACAAAGGCGAAAGGAGGAAAGAGAGGGGATGCAGAAGACAGACAGGAGATCCCTGACCCAGGAAGAAGATCAAATACAGCCTCCCTCACAACTTCCTATAGAAGCCTCCCAACCAGGTCAACCCCAGTGCAACCAAACACTCTAAATCAAAACTCCCAAGCCACATCCCATGCCCCCACCCACTACATTACAAATTCCACCCCCACAGCAACAACCCATAGTTCCTTACCAGGTCTCCCACTTCCCCAACCCCAATATACCTCCCAGACCACAGTCTTAGAAAAGAAGTTGAAGGTGTGGTATACAAATGCAGATGGAATAACAAACAAGTATGAGGAGTGGCATGAAAGAATCAAAGAGACATCCCCAGACATAATAGCACTCACAGAAACAAAACTCACCAGAATAATAACAGATTCAATCTTTCCATCCGGATACCAAATCCTCAGGAAAGACAGAGGGAGGAGAGGGGAAGGAGGAGTTGCACTACTCGTTAAAAACCAGTGGGATTTTGAGAAAATGGAAGGAATGGATGGCATGGGCGAAAGGGACTACTTAGTAGGAACAATCCAGTCTGAGGGACATAAGGTGATAATTGCAGTAATGTACAACCCACCACAGAACTGCAGGAGGCCAAGAGAAGAATACGATGAGAGCAACAGAGCAATGATCGACACACTAGCCGAGGTGGCCAGGAGAGCACACATGGGGGGAGCAAAGTTACTAGTTATGGGTGATTTCAATCACAAGGAGATTGACTGGGAAAACCTGGAGCCCCATGGGGGTCCCGAAACATGGAGAGCCAAGATGATGGATGTGATACTGGAAAACCTCATGCATCAACATGTTAGAGACACTACCAGAGAGAGAGGAGAGGATGAACCAGCAAGGCTGGACCTTGTATTCACCATGAATAGTTCGGACATCGAGAATATTATGTATGAAAGGCCCCTGGGAGCTAGTGATCATGTGGTTCTGTGCTTCGACTACATAGTTGAGCTCCAAGTGGAGAGAGTAGCAGGAATAGGCTGGGAAAAACCAAACTACAAAAGGGGGAACTACTCAGGCATGAGGAACTTCCTTCAAGACATTCAGTGGGAGAGGGAACTGACAGGAAAACCAGTACAAGAAATGATGGACTATGTAGCAACAAAATGCAAGGAGGCAGAGGAGAGGTTTGTTCCCAAGGGAAACAGAAATAATGTGAAGAACAGAACGAGTCCTTGGTTCACCCAAAAGTGTAGGGAGGCAAAAACTAGGTGTACTAGAGAATGGAAAAGGTACAGAAGACAGAGAACTCAGGAAAATAAAGAAATCAGCCGAAGAGCCAGAAACGAATATGCACAGATAAGAAGGGAGGCTCAGAGACAATATGAAAATGACATAGCATTAAAAGTAAAGACTGACCCGAAGCTGTTGTACAGCCACATCGGGAGGAAAACAACAGTCAAGGACCAGGTAATCAGACTGAGGAAGGGTGATGGGGAATTCACAAGAAACGACCGAGAGGTATGTCAGGAGCTCAACACAAGATTTAAAGAGGTACTTACAGTGGAAAGCAGTAGGACTCCAGGAAATCAGAACAGGGGGGCACACCAGCAAGTGCTGGATGAGGTACATATAACCAAGGAGGAGGTGAAGAAGCTGCTCTGCGAACTTGACACCTCAAAGGCGGTGGGACCAGACAACATCTCTCCATGGGTCCTTTTAAAGAGGGAGCAGAGATATTGTGTGAGCCATTAACAAAGATCTTCAACACATCTTTCGAAACTGGGCAACTCCCTGAGGTATGGAAAATGGCAAATGTAGTCCCAATTTTTAAAAAGGGAGACAGACATGAGGCACTAAACTACAGACCTGTATCGCTAACGTGTATAGTATGCAAGGTCATGGAGAAGATCATCAGGAGGAGAGTGGTGGGGCACTTGGAAAGAAACAAGTGTATAATTGACAACCAGCACGGTTTCAGGGAAGGAAAATCCTGTGTCACAAACCTACTAGAGTTTTATGACAAGGTGACAGAAGTAAGACAAGAGAGAGAGGGGTGGATCGACTGCATATTTTTGGACTGCAAGAAGGCCTTCGACACAGTTCCTCACAAGAGGTTACTGCAAAAGCTAGAGGATCAGGCACACATAACAGGAAAGGCACTGCAATGGATCAGACAATACCTGACAGGGAGGCAACAACGAGTCATGGTACGCGACGAGGTGTCAGAGTGGGCGCCTGTGACAAGCGGGGTTCCACAGGGGTCAGTCCTAGGACCTGTGCTGTTCTTGGTATATGTGAACGACATAACGGAAGGGATAGACTCGGAAGTGCCCTTGTTTGCAGATGATGCGAAGTTAATGAGAAGAATCAAATCGGATGAGGATCAGGCAGGACTACAAAGAGACCTGGACAGGCTACAAGCCTGGTCCAGCAACTGGCTCCTTGAATTTAACCCTGCCAAATGCAAAGTCATGAAGATTGGGGAAGGGCAAAGAAGACCGCAGACACAATATAGTTTAGATGGCCAAAGACTGCAAACCTCACTCAAGGAAAAAGATCTGGGGGTGAGCATAACACCGAGCATATCTCCTGAGGCGCACATCAATCAGATAACTGCTGCAGCATACGGGCGCCTGGCAAACCTACGGATAGCGTTCCGATACCTCAGTAAGGATTCGTTTAAGACTCTGTATAACATTTACGTCAGGCCCATACTGGAGTATGCAGCACCAGTTTGGAATCCACACCTAGTCAAGCACGTCAAGAAATTAGAGAAAGTGCAAAGGTTTGCAACAAGACTAGTCCCAGAGCTACGGGGATTGTCCTACGAAGAAAGGTTGAGGGAAATCGGCCTGACGACACTGGAGGACAGGAGGGTCAGGGGAGACATAATAACGACATATAAAATACTGCGCGGAATAGACAAGGTGGACACAGACGGGATGTTCCAGAGAAGGGACACAGACACAAGAGGTCACAATTGGAAGTTGAAGACTCAGATGAATCAAAGGGATGTTAGGAAGTATTTCTTCAGTCATAGAGTAGTCAGGCCGTGGAATAGCCTAGAAAGTGACGTAGTGGAGGCGGGAACCATACATAGTTTTAGGGCGAGGTATGATAGAGCTCATGGGGCAGGGAGAGAGAGGACCTAGTAGCAATCAGCGAAGAGGCGGGGCCAGGAGCTGTGACTCGACCCCTGCAACCACAAATAGGTGAGTACAAATAGGTGAGTACACACACACACACACACACACACACACAACATACACACACACACAACATACACACACACACACACACACACACACACACACACACACACACACACACACACACACACACAACATACACACACACACACACACACACACAACAGACACAAATACACACAACACACACACACACACACAAAACATACACACACACACACACACACACACACACACACACACACACACACACACACACACACACACACACACACACAACACACACACACACACACAACACACACACACACACACACACACACACACACACACACACACACAGGAGCCAGGAGCTATGACTCGACCCCTGCAACCACAAATAGGTGAGTACACACACACACACACACAAACGTCTTCAGCACTCGGTTGTAACTCTCGGTCTCCTCTGGTCTCTCAGCTCACAACCAAGACTCGGTCTGGTCTCTCAGCTCACAACCAAGGCTCGGTCTGGTCTCTCAGCTCACAACCAAGGCTCGATCTGGTCTCTCAGCTCACAACCAAGGCTCGGTCTGGTCTCTCAGCTCACAACCAAGACTCGGTCTGGTCTCTCAGCTCACAACCAAGGCTTGGTCCAGTCTCTCAGCTCACAACTAAGGCTCTGTCTGGTCACTCAGCTCATAACCAAGGCTCGGTCTAGTCTCTCAGCTCCCAACCAAGACTCTGGTCTCTCAGCTCACAACCAAGGCTCGGTCTGGTCTCTCAGCTCACAACCAAGACTGGTCTCTCAGCTCACAACCAAGGCTTGGTCTGGTCTCTCAGCTCACCACTAAGGCTCGGTCTGGTCTCAGCTCACAACCAAGACTCGGTCTGGTCTCTCAGCTCACAACCAAGACTCTGTCTGATCTCTCAGCTCACAACCCAGGCTCGGTATGGTCTCTCAGCTCACAACCAAGGCTCGGTCTGGCCTCTCAGCTCACAACCAAGACTCGGTCTGGTCTCTCAGCTCACAACCAAGGCTCGGTCTGTTTTCTCAGCTCACAACCAAGGCTCGGTCTGGTCTCTCAGCTCACAACCAAGACTCGGTCTAGTCTCTCAGCTCACAACCCAGGCTTGGTATGGTCTCTCAGCTCACAACCAAGGCTCGGTCTGGTCTCTCAGCTCACAACCAAGACTCGGTCTGACCTCTCAGCTCACAACCAAGGCTCGGTCTGGTCTCTCAGCTCACAACCATCACCACTAAAAACCACCACCGCCACTACCACCACTTACCACCACCACTACCACCACTAACCACCACCACTACCACCACTAACCACCACCACTAGCCACTACCAACCACCACCACTTACCACTACCACCACTTACCACTACCACCACTTACCACTACCACCACTTACCACCACTAAAAACCACCACTAACCACCACCATTAACCACCACCATTAACCACCACTACCACCACTAACCACCACTACCACCACTTACCACCACCACTGACCACCACCACTTACCACCACCACTGACCACCACCACTTACTACTACCACCGCTTACCACCACTTAAAACCACCACTAACCACCACCACTAACCACCACCATTAACCACCACCATTAACCACCACCATTAACCACCACCATTAACCACCACTACCACCACTAACCGCCACTAGCCACCATCACTGAGTACCACCACTACCACCACTCACCACCACTAGCCACCATCACTGACCACCACTACCACCACTCACCACCACTAGCCACCATCACTGACAGCCACCACCACCACTAACCACCACCACCACCACCACCACTAACCACCACCACTAACCACCACCACTAACCACCACTACCACCACTAACCACCACTACCACCACTCACCACCACTAGCCACCATCACCGACCACCACCACCACCACCACAACTAACCACCACCACTAACCACCACTAAGTACCACGACCACCACTAACCACCACTCCCACCACTAACCACCACTAAGTACCACTACCACCACTAACCACCACTAAGTACCACCACCACCACTAACCACCACCACCACCACTAACCACCACCACCACCACTACCACCACTAAGTACCACTTCAGGTCTCTGGTCTTTTTCAAGGTTTGCAATAATTCACAGGTTTGAATAGTTCCATTGAAAGTTCTACATTCTCCATTATTTTCTCTAGAAAACGCTAAACCCTGGTGGGTCATTAATCCTCCACATTTCCACTATCCACCTTCAATGGAGTTTTTTTTTTTACAACGCAAAAGAAATGTTTTTAAATAAGTTTTTATAAAAATATTTAAATATATTGCAACTGCAATCAGTAGAAGTCTTAAATATTGACCTCCAGGCTGAGGGACTGACCACCTTACACTTCTCCAGGCTGAGGGACTGACCACCTTACACTTCTCCAGGCTGAGGGACTGACCACCTTACACTTCTCCAGGCTGAGGGACTGACCATCTTACACTTCTCCAGGCTGAGGGACTGACCACCTTACACTTCTCCAGGCTGAGGGACTGACCACCTTACACTTCTCCAGGCTGAGGGACTGACCACCTTACACTTCTCCAGGCCGAGGGACTGACCACCTTACACTTCTCCAGGCTGAGGGACTGACCACCTTACACTTCTCCAGGCTGAGGGACTGACCACCTTACACTTCTCCAGGCTGAGGGACTGACCATCTTACACTTCTCCAGGCTGAGGGACTGACCACCTTACACTTCTCCAGGCTGAGGGACTGACCACCTTACACTTCTCCAGGCTGAGGGACTGACCACCTTACACTTCTCCAGGCTGAGGGACTGACCACCTTACACTTCTCCAGGCTGAGGGACTGACCACCTTACACTTCTCCAGGCTGAGGGACTGACCACCTTACACTTCTCCAGGCTGAGGGACTGACCACCTTACACTTCTCCAGGCTGAGGTATCGTAAAGGGTTCTTTAATGGAGATATCGCAGGTTGGAGGTAGACACACTTGTAGGATGGTAACTATATTGTCAGACTGAGATGAGGGATGGAGCCCAGCTGCCTTGCCTGTCCGCTGAATGGTCTGCCGCCGAGTGAGACCGGGGTAGAGGTATGAGCCTACACATCTTTATCCCGTGACGTCACACAAAGCCACAGGCCTACAAGGGATCTCGTATCTAAAGCACATGGATGATACTAATATGCTATGCTATATAATACAGGGAATACAGGGATCAGCAACTATGCTGACAGCTCGGTCATGTTACGTATGTCGTCCCGACATACACTACTATACTATAGGCTGAACAGGCAGGTGGATCTGGGCTGATTCTATACAATAACAAATTCATATATAACTTAGAACTAATGGATGGTACAACATGATTTTGACGTAATGGGTGTTAACGTAATGAGTTTTAACGTAATGAGTTTCATTGTAATGCATTACAAACTATAAGAACAAATCATTATACAATATGGGTGGAATTGATCGATCGATCTGTATTCATGCACTCTACGGATTCTGAGGAAGAATAAATATATACAAAGAAGTGTTTAACAGAAAGGCAGATTCGGTGCACTCAAATCTAGACTGTTAATTTTCAGAATACGGAGGGAACGTGAACACGAAAATTTCTGACAAACTGATCAGCTAATAACAAAACACACAGTTGACAATTTCATTCATCTCGGACACCTCTTCAAGGGGGGCTCCTTGGCGTGGTGAAGAGGCTCTTGGTCTGAGGAATTAGCCCTGTCGGTCTTCTTCCTCAGACCGAACCTAATTACCCCCCATTCTCCCCTCCCCTATCCCATCCTCCCCATCCTCCCCTTTTTCCATTCCTCCTCCTCCTCCTCACCCCTCCCTTTTGCCCTTCCTCTTTTTAGCCTTCGTGATTTCTCCCACAGGCGCGCTAGTTCCTAGGTAGGGGAAAGGACACCGGGGTCCATCCCATTCCGTTGAGGTTTCTTGGCGGTGGCGTAGTTTGCCGTGGAATCTGGATTGCCTAGGGATGTCCCGATCCCTCTCCGGTATCCCGGAGTGGCTTTGGGTGTCTTTTGGGCGACGGGTGTATCTCTGGAAGCCACCTTTCGGATTCCGGGGGTGGTGGCTGAAGGAGGTATGCTTTGTGGCGGATATCCGGCCGCCCTCTCTTTTGTCCACCGAGGTAGCTCGGCAGATGTGAGGTTGCTATCCCAGATTGCTGGTTTACTGGCATGAAGGGTAGGGTATGGCACGGGTTCCATGCTGCATCTGCGCTACTAGCGGTGTCGAGTCCTCTTGGGCGCGGAGGGGGATTTCCGGCCCTTTCATTCCTCCTGGGAACTATTCCTCCCCGCTCCCCCCTTTTTTTTATTCTTTTTTTTATTTTTATTTTCTTTTCTTCTTTCTTTTTTTTTCTTAAAAACAAAAAGCAAAGGAGTAACCTAACCATGGCAGCCCTAGTCCATGAAACCACTACCCCCGGGCCCCTTCTTGATACCGCACCCCATTCTGACCCTGCCTTGTGTTTAGACCACTCTTCGGACACTCCTGATGCCCCTGTACCTCTTGCTGGTGCTGTTTCCTCACCCGCTTCAGGTACCGGGGCTTCGACTGACTCCTTCGATTTGTCTGAACTCCGCTCTCCTTTGACTATGCTTCCGGCTTCTCCCTCTACGGTACGGCAATTTTCGAATCGCCCACCCATTTCCTGCCGGACCAACTCCGGTCCTACTCCTAAACGCCAACGTCAATCTCCTGATGATGCTCCGTCGTTACCTTCCCATTCTACTCGGAAACGACCGACACGTCAAGCACTCCCTCTCCACGCTCAGTTTCGGACCACACAATGGACTAAATTCTTTACTTTAAGACCAACTTCTTCTTCTGCCTACCTTTCTGACCATAGTATTGCCAAAGCGCTCCTGCGTCATGTTGGCAGAGATATTTCATTTCACGCTCTCAAGAGCGGTACACGCATCGTCACTGTCCAGAATGCTACCCAAGCTCATGATCTTTCTCTCCTTTCGAATATCGATACTACTCCTATCACTATTGAAAAACATCTTTCTCTCAATTCTTGTAGTGGTACTGTCATTCTGCCCCATACCATAGTCCAACAGAATTTCCAGTCATGTGGCAATGACATTTTTGAACAGCTGGAACTCCAGGATCTCCCAATCCTCAAAGTAGACACTTATGTCCTTCCTGCCCGGGGGCGGAGACGTTACCCTTGCAATGTGGCTCGTTTAACTTTTGACAGCCGAGAACTCCCGTCCTCTGTATATGTCGCGGGACATCGGTTACAAGTTCGAAAGGTGATACCTACACCGCAACAATGTAGAAATTGCTGGCGTTTTGGTCACCCAGCGAAATATTGCAGATCTATGGCCGAATGCCCAGTCTGTGGTGCCGACAACCATTCTAATACATCTTGCAGTCAACCTCCATCTTGCCTTAATTGTAATGAAGCTCACCCTTCGTACTCCCGCCGTTGCCAGGTCTACTTAAATGAACGTGAAATCCGTTGCCTCAAAGAGGCAGAAGGTCTCCCTTATGCTATGGCAGTTACTCATCTCCGCCTCCAAGGGAGACTACCCCGTGTTTCTTATTCTCGTGTTTCCAAACGTCCCCCCACTTCTGGGGTCCCATCTTCTGCAGCCTCCTCTGTTGTTACCCCTCCCATAGCCACTACGGCATCTAATCCTTTTGCTGTCCTTGGCTCTGACGTCCCGACTACAACTCAGTCTGTTCTCACATCTTCGCGTCCTTCCTCACAAGCCCCAGTATCGACAAGACCTCGTACGACACCTAATACCAATCGCCCCTCTACTCAGAAGTCCAAAAAATCCACATTGCTCAAATCTTCTTTGCCCCTTCCTTCCCTTCTTCCACCTCCACACGTTACCTTTCCAGTCTCTGTACCTAGTTCTTCCCCTCTCTCTGGCTCTATTACAAGTGTGGAGATTCACCCTCCTCCTCGTACTATGCCTTCCACCCCCGTCCCCTCCCAAGTTTCTCCCTCTTCTGTCACCTCCCAGGTTTCTACCTCTTCTGTCCCCCCCCACACTTCATCTCCAGTCCCTTACACTTTTCCCTCCCCCTCTACTTTGGTACAGTCCATTACTGTCCCAATCTTTACTCACCCTCCTCCTCCTATCTCCAATATGGTTTCCCATACATCTTTGAATTCAGAAACACTTGAAGCCATTTCAGAATATATTGCAGAGACTAAACCTTCAATGGACACTGATTCACTTCCTGTTCCTTCTCTTCCCTCTCCTCCATCTTCACAACCCCACTCTTCGCAACGCTCCGTTCCTTCGCTACTTGAACATCTTCCAATGCCACCACACGTTGACTTTTCTAACCCCTGTAGTCCGTAGGTGCCTTTACCTACAGATTCCTGATATTTTCTTCATCGCCAATCATGGCCTATTTACAGTGGAATATCCGCGGCCTCAGGGGTAATCGGGGTGAGCTTCAGATGTTGCTTTCCAGGTTTTCCCCTGTTGGTGCTTGCTTACAAGAACCAAAATTACACTCGGCTGTTTTCCAACCTATCTCAGGCTATAATTTATTGTATTCTTCGGATCCTTTCTCAGATGGGACCTTTAATGAAAGTGCCCTGCTTCTACGCAATGATATTCCGTACTGTCAACTATTTGTCCATACCTCGCTGCATTACACTGCAGCCCGTATCCACTTGAATAAGTGGTTTACAATATGTTCTTTATATCTCTCTCCTTCTCGAGCATTTTCTATCCCAGACTTTGCCTTTCTTGTTTCATCCTTACCACCACCACTTCTGTTACTTGGTGATTTTAATGCCCACCATTTCCTCTGGGGGGGGTCTCATTGTGACTCACGTGGCATTCAGTTGGAGGCTTTTCTTGCCTCTCACCCCCTCCATGTTTTAAATACGGGTACTCCCACCCATTTTGATCCTCGTACTCATACTCTCTCTTGCATCGATCTATCAGTCTGCTCTTCCTCCACTGCACTAGACTTCACCTGGTCTGTTCTACCAGACTTACATGACAGCGATCATTTTCCGATCATTCTTACTTCTCCTTCCTATTCACCACCTTCCCGTAGCCCTCGCTGGCAATTTGATCGGGCAAATTGGGATCTTTACTCACACCTCACTGCTTTTAGTGAGGTTCCTTCTTCATCCTCCATTGATGAGCTCCTACACATCTTCTCGACATCAGTTTATACCGCAGCTTCTCATTCTATACCCCAAACCTCAGGCAGGCATTCTCAGAAGTGCGTGCCTTGGTGGTCTCCTGCTTGTGCTCGTGCAGTACGTTTGAAACGTGCTGCATGGGGCAGGTACCGGTACAATAGAACCGCTGAGAGACTTGTTGATTTTAAGCAGAAGCGTGCGATCGCTCGCCGTGTCATCCGTGAAGCTAAACGCACTTGTTGGCGAGACTATGTTTCCACCATCACCTCTGCTTCTTCTATGAGTGCAGTCTGGAAAAAAGTGAGGAAATTGAGTGGTAAATACTCTCCTGACCCGGCTCCTGTTCTACGGGTCACTGGTGTTGATATAGCAAACCCTCTCGACGTTGCCATTGAACTTGGCACACATCTGGTCCGTATTTCCCGAGGGCTCCATCTATGCCCCTCGTTTCTTTCCTCAAAGTCTCCCAGAGAGTTAGTACCCTTGGACTTTTCTTCTCTCGGAGAAGAACAGTATAATGTGCCTTTTACACTTCAAGAACTGGAGGCAACGCTCTCAGCTTGCCGATCATCGGCAGCTGGGCCTGATGACATTCATATTCGTATGTTACAACATTTACATCGGTCAGCCCTTGTAGTCCTCTTACACCTCTTCAATCTTATTTGGGCACAAGGAGTTCTTCCCCAGCTGTGGAAATCTGCCATTGTTCTCCCTTTCCGCAAACCGGGTACTACAGGACATGATGCCTCCCACTATCGCCCCATCGCTCTTACAAGTGCAGTTTGCAAAGTGATGGAACGCCTCGTAAATCGACGTTTAATGTGGTATTTAGAGACTCACAACAGTCTCTCCGCTAGTCAATATGGCTTTCGTAAGGGTCGTTCTACCATAGACCCCTTACTACGCTTGGATACGTATGTTCGTAATGCCTTTGCGAATAATCACTCAGTTATTGCCATATTTTTTGACCTTGAGAAGGCATATGACACAACTTGGAGGTATAATATTTTGGCCCAGGCCCATTCCTTAGGCCTCCGAGGCAATCTACCATCCTTCCTTAAGAACTTTTTAACTGACAGACATTTCCGTGTTCGAGTCAATAATGTTCTTTCCCCGGACTTCGTCCAAGCTGAAGGTGTCCCTCAGGGATGTGTTCTAAGCACAACACTTTTTCTCCTTGCTATAAATGATTTGGCCTCTGTTCTTCCACCCAATATTTGGTCATCACTCTATGTTGATGACTTCGCTATTGCTTGTGCAGGCGCTGACTGTCACCTTATTGCAGTTTCTCTCCAGCATGCGGTCGACCGTGTTTCCACTTGGGCCACCACACATGGGTTTAAATTTTCAAGTACCAAAACTCACCAAATTACTTTCACTAGACGCTCTGTTATCTCCGATCATCCTTTGTATCTCTATGGCTCCCGTATCCCCGAACGTGATACAGTCAGGTTTCTAGGCCTTCTCTTTGACCGTCGGTTAACCTGGAAACCTCACATTACATCTCTGAAGGCAACTTGTCACAGCCGGCTAAACCTTCTTAAAACCCTTGCTCATCTTTCCTGGGGAGCTGATCGTCGAACTCTGCTTCGCCTACATTCAGCCCTCGTTTTATCGAAACTCGATTATGGTGACCAGATTTATTCCGCGGCCTCTCCTGCTACTCTCTCTAGCCTTAACTCTATCCATCACCAAGGCTTACGTTTGTGCCTTGGTGCTTTTCGCTCTTCCCCTGTTGAGAGCCTCTATACAGAAGCAAATGTTCCATCCTTGTCTGATCGCCGTGATGCCCATTGCCTTCGTTACTATGTACGCTCTCACGATCTACACAATCCTTCCATTTATAGAATGGTCACCGATATTAGTAGACATTCTTTATTCGTTCGCCGCCCCTGTTTGCTCCGTCCCTTTTCTCTTCGCCTACATTCACTCTTGTCTTCCCTTCAGTTACCACCTTTATATGTTCATGTAGCATCTCACTTTTCCCTGCCCCCCTGGGAAGTTCCAGCTGTTCGGGTCTGTTCTTTCTCACTCCCTTGCTCGAAAGCTCAACTGCCTACGGTGGCTTCCCGCTCTCTTTTTCTTGATCACTTCCACTCCCATTCTCATGCCACCGCTGTGTACACAGATGGCTCTAAGTCTTCAGACGGCGTCGGATTCGCAGCAGTGTTTCCGGACAGCGTCGTACGAGGGCATTTATTATCTTCAGCTAGCATTTTTACTGCTGAACTGTATGCCATTCTTGCAGCACTTATTCGTATTGCATCTATGCCTGTGTCATCATTTGTAGTAGTCTCAGACTCCCTTAGTGCTCTACAGGCTATACGAAAATTTGATACATCTCATCCCCTAGTTCTCCGTATCCAACTTTGGCTACGCCGTATCTCTACCAAACATAAAGATATTGTTTTTTGTTGGGTCCCTGGTCATGTCGACGTACAGGGCAATGAACAGGCAGACACTGCTGCGCGGTCAGCAGTATATGACCTACCAATTTCCTATCGAGGTGTTCCATTTCTGGACTATTTTGCTGCAATAGCTACCCACCTTCGCACCCGTTGGCAACAACGTTGGTCAACTCTGCTCGGTAACAAACTTCATTCTGTTAAACCGAGCATAGGTTACTGGCCGTCTTCTTGTCATCAGTGCCGAAGTTGGGAGACCACTCTCTCCCGCCTTCGCATTGGCCACACTCGTCTTACTCATGGGTATCTCATGGAGAGGCACCCTGTTCCTCTCTGTGAGCAGTGTCAAGTTCCAGTATCGATTAGCCACATTCTGTTAGACTGCCCTCTCTATCAACGAGCACGCAGAATTTACCTCCAACGTCGTCTTCGTTCTACTACTCTCTCTTTACCTTCCCTTCTTGCTGATGGACCCTCCTTTAATCCTGACTCTCTCATTGACTTCTTGACAACGACCGATTTACTCCACAAACTCTGATGATACTTTTCGCACTCCCCTCAGCCCTTTCTGGTTCAGTCTCTTGCTGCCCTTTACCCTTTCACCATCCACTGCCCCGCTGTTATCCGTAACCTGTTGCTCATCCATCTCCCTTTTGCCACCTGATGCCCTCACTTCCTTCCTGCCCTGCAGCGCTGTATAGTCCTTGTGGCTTAGCGCTTCTTTTTGATTATAATAATAATAATAATCATCTCGGACATCTAATTATACAGACTATGTACATTTAAACCCAATTCTGCGAGGGTAAGGTTTATATATGCAGAATGGTTATCATCTCTGGGAGGATCGAATTCCTCTGCAATATCTAACACATGCCTTGACTGAGAGAGATCTGAAGGAGTATCTACAAAAGATCTTTGCGGGTTTCTCATTACTTGTCGAGTACGCAAGGAGTAACGACATTCAGGTTGAGTATCTGACTGAGTATCTGAGGTAGAGAGTACAGGATCAGGAGGTTGTCAAAGTCTGTCACATTAGTCTGGGTAGCAATATCCTCAACATCGCATACTAATTTCATATGATCTAAATGCGATTCTTTATACTGACCAGTACTAATCTCTCTAACCTTATACTTATTACCAGTGATATGTTCAACTACTCGATAAGGACCAACAAACTTTTGATCAAGCTTTGGCATTGCAGACGTTTTGTTAAAGTTAATCAGCATAACTCTTGAACCTACTTTGATTTTGGATGGCTTTGCTCGAGTGTTTGCGACTCTTGTAAATTCTGCTGTTGATTTATGAAGTGTTTCACGGATTCTTCTAAAAACACTTTGAGCTAAGCTGGTACGAGTTGCTACGAAATCATCAGGGTTGTAATTAGGTTTCGGAGTAGAATATAACAACTCATAGGGTAAACGCTTGTCTACGCCATACAATGCATAATGTGGAGTATCACCTATGGAAGCATTGTAAGCAGAATTTATGGCACACTGGACATCTGGTATAACTTCATCCCAAGTTTCACTATTGGGGTTGATAGTGGCTCGCAGGACATCAAGTACTTTCTTATTTGTTCTTTCGGCTAACCCATTGCTGGCAGGATGATGAGGAACAATAGTGGATTTAGAGATCTTGTATAAAGTACACAAATTTTCAAGAATCTCATTACAGGATTCACCTCCATTATCTGTTACTAAGGACTTTGGGGTGGTATGCCTGCAGATAATGCGTTCTTTAAACGCTTTAGCTACTGTCTCTGCAGTCTTATCTGCAATAGGAACTAACTCACAATATCTGGTGAAATGGTCTACCATAACACACAGATGTTTATTGCCTTGGAGGGAACATTTAAAATTGGTTAACAAATCAAGGGCAACTCTTTCCCACGGTTCGCTAGTGGTTGGGTACACTTGGATTGGGTTAGGACCATTGACATTTCCTTTATGCTGCATACAGACACTACATTTCTTAACATACTCGGAAATGTCAGTTGCCATACGTGGCCAAAAATATTTCATTCTGGCTTGTTTCACAGAACGATCCATACCAGGGTGTGCAACACCTGGTGTATCATGAACTAGCTGTAGATCTACGTTCACTAGTGACTGTGGAATTACTAACTGGTAAACTCTTCTGCTTGGAGTACCCAACTCGGCTGTTCAATACAGTAATTCTTGGCTCATTACAAAGTCACTAATGGGTGCTGGTGGCTTCACAGTAAGAATAAGATCTTCCTGGAGCAGGAATCGAATCACACCAGACCACATGGGATCTGTTCTTTGGGCAGTTTTGACATCCTCGACAGTAAATGGAGGATCTGCAGTAACTACACTAATGTGTCGCGATAAAGCATCTGCGACTACATTTGACTTGCCAGGTAAATGTTCAAAAGTGGGATTGAACTCTTGGATAGTCAAGGTCCATCTGGCTAACCTTCCAGTAGGCTGTTTGTTCTGGAATAAAGGTATCAGTGGCGCATGGTCTGTCAAGACATGAACAAGGTACTGGTAAATGATGTCTCGGAAGTGCTTTAAAGACCATACTATTGCTAAAGCTTCTTGCTCCGTTACTGTATAATTACGTTCAGCCTTCGTAAGGACTCGGCTAGCAAATGCAACTGCATTGTACTTGCTATCAGTCTTCTGAGCTAGTACGGCACCTATGCCAATTGAACTAGCATCAGTTGTCAGATAGAAGGGCTTAGAAAAATCTGGGAATTTCAAAATTGGAGCAGATCTTAGCTTTTCTTTTAGAGTTTGGAATGCTGTTTCTTGACGGAAGGTCCAAACAAAAGGGGCATCTTTCTTAAGCAACTCAGTTAGAGGAGCAGCTATGGAAGAAAAATTGGCAATGAAAGATCTATAAAAACCTGCTAAGCCCACAAAGGATCTTATGGCATCAGCAGTTTTGGGAGTTGGAAAATTTAGTACTGCAGTTACTTTACTTTGGTCAGTCGTAACCCCTCTGGGAGTGACTACGTGACCAAGAAACTTAATTTCTGATCTGAAAAATTGACATTTAGACAGTTTGATCTTTAAATTTGCTTCTTCAAGCTTGCCAAGTACTATATCAAGTCTTTTCAGGTGTGTATCCACGTCTTCGGACATGACGATTACGTCGTCTAAGTACGCCATAAGTGCTTTACCTATAAGACCTCTAAAGATGTTGGTCATGAGTCTAGAGAACGTGATAGGAGACGATCGTAATCCAAACGCCATACGTAGGAAGTGATAATGACCTGTGGGAGTGGAGAATGCAGTTAACTCTTGGCTGTCCTCATGAAGAGGGACTTGCCAAAACCCTTGTAACAAGTCCAGGGTCGAGAAGACTTTATCTCCGATATTGCGTAAAAGGTCACCTAGTACAGGAAGTGGGAAACGATCTGGAATGGTTTTCGCATTTAACTTCCTAAAGTTAATCAGCATAACTCTCGAACCTACTTTGATTTTGGATGGCTTTGCTCGAGTGTTTGCGACTCTTGTAAATTCTGCTGTTGATTTATGAAGTGTTTCACGGATTCTTCTAAAAACACTTTGAGCTAAGCTGGTACGAGTTGCTACGAAATCATCAGGGTTGTAATTAGGTTTCGGAGTAGAATATAACAACTCATAGGGTAAACGCTTGTCTACGCCATACAATGCATAATGTGGAGTATCACCTATGGAAGCATTGTAAGCAGAATTTATGGCACACTGGACATCTGGTATAACTTCATCCCAAGTTTCACTATTGGGGTTGATAGTGGCTCGCAGGACATCAAGTACTTTCTTATTTGTTCTTTCGGCTAACCCATTGCTGGCAGGATGATGAGGAACAATGGTGGATTTAGAGATCTTGTATAAAGTACACAAATTTTCAAGAATCTCATTACAGAATTCACCTCCATTATCTGTTACTAAGGACTTTGGGGTGGTATGCCTGCAGATAATGCGTTCTTTAAACGCTTTAGCTACTGTCTCTGCAGTCTTATCTGCAATAGGAACTAACTCACAATATCTGGTGAAATGGTCTACCATAACACATAGATGTTTATTGCCTTGGAGGGAACATTTAAAATTGGTTAACAAATCAAGGGCAACTCTTTCCCACGGTTCGCTAGTGGTTGGGTACACTTGGATTGGATTAGGACCATTGACATTTCCTTTATGTTGCATACAAACACTACATTTCTTAACATACTCTGAAATGTCAGTTGCCATACGTGGCCAAAAGTATTTCATTCTGGCTTGTTTCACAGAACGATCCATACCAGGGTGTGCAACACCTGGTGCATCATGAACTAGCTGTAGAGCTACGTTCACTAGTGACTGTGGAATTACTAACTGGTAAACTCTTCTGCTTGGAGTACCCAACTCGGCTGTTCAATACAGTAATTCTTGGCTCATTACAAAGTCACTAATGGGTGCTGGTGGCTTCACAGTAAGAATAAGATCTTCCTGGTGCAGGAATCGAATCACACCAGACCACATGGGATCTGTTCTTTGGGCAGTTTTGACATCCTCGACAGTAAATGGAGGATCTGCAGTAACTACACTAACGTGTCGCGATAAAGCATCTGCGACTACATTTGACTTACCAGATTACTTTCCCTGGTGACCTTCTGGGATTTGCTTCCATGCGAGACTTACGCATTGTGCTCGACCCGTACCGATGGCATGCCCAAATAGACGACTTAATCGTTCCATTCTGGGGTTACCAGCTTGGATCAGAAATCTGCCATACTGCCGCAGAGTATGATGTACGCATTAAGTCCTTACAAGCCAATGCATTCTCCAGTAGCGTACCCAAGCGGTCAGGCACTGGTAATTTTGTCACTCCCATCAGTGTTCCACCTATACCTTCAGACTTGCAGGATAGTGTTCCGTTGCCTCAAGTGTCCGAGGACACTCAGACAGCCTTGAGTGCACAGCCTATCCCTGCAATGACTGCTAGTTCGAGTAGTAGTTTCTCCACAGGGGATGCCTTGTCAGAAAACGATTACTTGGAACTAGTAATGCCATCTCTTGTTGATGTCACATGCCGTTTGCAGAAAGACGTCTCTGTTGCGGCTAGTGCTCTCACTAGAGTGTCTGTTGTTGTTCCTAATGTTCCAGATGGTGATAACGTCCTAGTTGACAGTGATTCCTGCAAGGTCAAAGGTTTATTTGTTGAACCTTCCTTACATATTGTAAGAGACAGTAAGATCCATTTACTCCTTGCTAACACTTTGGGTCACAGTGTTCGTCTCAGAGCAAATACCAACCTCGTTGACCTAGTTCACTATCCTTACCCTGTTCAAGTACAGGATGACGTGTCACCTGACCAGTGGGTCGGTGCTATTTCTACCGGGGAGACCTCATCCACTTCACCGGATCAATCTGTTTCACCAGTTGAGGAGAAAGACTTAGCTCCCACTGACTTCCCAGACGAAGTCACCTTACACTTCTCCAGGCTGAGGGACTGACCACCTCACACTTCTCCAGGCTGAGGGACTGACCACCTTACACTTCTCCAGGCTGAGGGACTGACCACCTTACACTTCTCCAGGCTGAGGGACTGACCACCTTACACTTCTCCAGGCTGAGGGACTGACCACCTTACACTTCTCCAGGCTGAGGGACTGACCACCTTACACTTCTCCAGGCTGAGGGACTGACCACCTTACACTTCTCCAGGCTGAGGGACTGACCACCTTACACATCTCCAGGCTGAGGGACTGACCACCTTACACTTCTCCAGGCTGAGGGCCTGACCACCTTACACTTCTCCAGGCTGAGGGACTGACCACCTTACACTTCTCCAGGCTGAGGGACTGACCACCTTACACTTCTCCAGGCTGAGGGACTGACCACCTTACACTTCTCCAGGCTGAGGGACTGACCACCTTACACTTCTCCAGGCTGAGGGACTGACCACCTTACACTTCTCCAGGCTGAGGGACTGACCACCTTACACTTCTCCAGGCTAAGGGACTGACCACCTCGCACTTCTCCAGGCTGAGGGACTGACCACCTTACACTTCTCCAGGCTGAGGGACTGACCACCTTACACTTCTCCAGGCTGAGGGACTGACCACCTTACACTTCTCCAGGCTGAGGGACTGACCACCTTACACTTCTCCAGGCTGAGGGACTGACCACCTCACACTTCTCCAGGCTGAGGGACTGACCACCTTACACTTCTCCAGGCTGAGGGACTGACCACCTTACACTTCTCCAGGCTGAGGGACTGACCACCTTACACTTCTCCAGGCTGAGGGACTGACCACTTTACACTTCTCCAGGCTGAGGGCCTGACCACCTTACACTTCTCCAGGCTGAGGGACTGACCACCTTACACTTCTCCAGGCTGAGGGACTGACCACCTTACACTTCTCCAGGCTGAGGGACTGACCACCTTACACTTCTCCAGGCTGAGGGACTGACCACCTTACACTTCTCCAGGCTGAGGGCCTGACCACCTTACACTTCTCCAGGCTGAGGGACTGACCACCTCACACTTCTCCAGGCTGAGGGACTGACCACCTTAAACTTCTCCAGGCTGAGGGACTGACCACCTTAAACCTCTCCAGGCTGAGGGACTCACCACCTTACACTTCTCCAGGGTGAGGGACTGACCACCTTACACTTCTCCAGGCTGAGGGGCTGACCACCTTACACTTCTCCAGGCTGAGGGACTGACCACCTTACACTTCTCCAGGCTGAGGGACTGACCACCTTACACTTCTCCAGGCTGAGGGACTGACCACCTTACACTTCTCCAGGCTCAGGGACTGACCACCTTACACTTTTCCACGCTCAGGGACTGACCACCTTACACTTCTCCAGGCTGAGGGACTGACCACCTTACACTTCTCCAGGCTGAGGGACTGACCACCTTACACTTCTCCAGGCTGAGGGACTGACCACCTTACACTTCTCCAGGCTGAGGGACTGACCACCTTACACTTCTCCAGGCTGAGGGACTGACCACCTTACACTTCTCCAGGCTGAGGGACTGACCACCTTACACTTCTCCAGGCTGAGGGACTGACCACCTTACACTTTTCCAGGCTGACGGACTGACCACCTTACACTTTTCCAGGCTGAGGGACTGACCACCTCACACTTCTCCAGGCTCAGGGACTGACCACCTTACATTTCTCCAGGCTGAGGGACTGACCACCTTACACTTCTCCAGGCTGAGGGACTGACCACCTTACACTTCTCCAGGCTGAGGGACTGACCACCTTACACTTCTCCAGGCTGAGGGACTGACCACCTTAAATACCATTTCTCCAGGCTGAGGGACTGACCACCTTAAATACCATTTCTCCAGGCTGAGGGACTGACCACCTTAAATACCATTTCTCCAGGCTGAGGGACTGACCACCTTAAATACCATTTCTCCAGGCTGAGGGACTGACCACCTTACACTTCTCCAGGCTGAGAGACTGACCACCTTACACTTCTCCAGGCTCAGGGACTGACCACCTTACACTTTTCCAGGCTGAGAGACTGACCACCTTACACTTCTCCAGGCTGAGGGACTGACCACCTTACACTTCTCCAGGCTGAGGGACTGACCACCTTACACTTCTCCAGGCTGAGGGACTGACCACCTTACACTTTTCCAGGCTAAGGGACTGACCACCTTACACTTCGCCAGGCTGAGGGACTGACCACCTTAAACTTCTCCAGGCTGAGGGACTGACCACCTTAAAATTCTCCAGGCTGAGGGACTGACCACCTTACGCTTCTCCAGGCTGAGGGACTGACCACCTTACACTTCTCCAGGCTGAGGGACTGACCACCTTAAACTTCTCTTGGCTGAGGGACTGACCACCTTACACTTCTCCAGGCTGAGGGACTGACCACCTTACACTTCTCCAGGCTGAGGGACTGACCACCTTAAACTTCTCTTGGCTGAGGGACTGACCACCTTAAACTTCTTCAGACTGAGGGACTGACCACCTTACACTTCTCCAGACTGAGGGACTGACCACCTCAAACTTCTCCAGGCTGAGAGACTGACCACCTTAAACTTCTCCAGGCTGAGGGACTGACCACCTTAAACTTCAACATCATAGAGTCCTGGTTCAGAGGACATCTACAAGACCTTCTTCATGGCTGCTACGACTAACCCATCCCTTTGGGTAGGATCAACTTCCACTGGGGAATCCCACCTACCAGTAACTATGCCCTCGTCTGCTACACGTCCCTACCCACTGACGCCTATATAACCGCCAGTCTTCTTGCCTTTGCTCCAGATTCTCCTCCACCACGATGCTGTGAACACTAACTCCGAGGCTGAGGGACTGATTACCTCATCTTTTGTATATAGTTCTACTGTCTTCCAATTATGTCCTAGAATCTGTATTGATAAAGCCACTGGTGGGCGAAACGTCTACAATAAAGATATCCAGATGTTGCACATGTGTCTTAACTTTCATATTGTCGGTATTTTATACCTTTCTTGCACAAGTACAGCAGCAGCAACTGTAACAGCACTAAAGCTAGAGCTGCAGCAAAAGGTTTAGCAGCAACTGTAGCAACAGCACCAGATACAACATGAGCAACCAGAACAGCAGCTACAGCAGCAGCAACAGAAGCATCAAGAGCAACAGTATTTACAGCAACAACAGAAGTAGTAGCAACAGCAGCTTTAGCAAGAGCAACGGCAGCCAGAGCAGCAACAACAGCAGGAGGTGGAACAGCAGGCAGGGATCATCTCAGACACTGGCTGAGAGAGACTCACTGACATTGTTGTTGCCTTATCTAGTTTATGTTCTGGTTCATCCTGGTCTTCCTCATACCACACCTTTCTCATAGCTAAGGTGGTAGCACCAAGTCTGGGGTGGTAGCACCAAGTCTGGGGTGGTAGCATCAAGTCTGGGGTGGTAGCACCAAGTCTGGGGTGGTAGCACCAAGTCTGGGGTGGTAGCATCAAGTCTGGGGTGGTAGCACCAAGTCTGGGGTGGTAGCACCAAGTCTGGGGTGGTAGCATCAAGTCTGGGGTGGTAGCACCAAGTCTGGGGTGGTAGCACCAAGTCTGGGGTGGTAGCACCAAGTCTGGGGTGGTAGCATCAAGTCTGGGGTGGTAGCACCAAGTCTGGGGTGGTAGCATCAAGTCTGGGGTGGTAGCACCAAGTCTGGGGTGGTAGCACCAAGTCTGGGGTGGTAGCACCAAGTCTGGGGTGGTAGCACCAAGTCTGGGGTGGTAGCACCAAGTCTGGGGTGGTAACATCAAGTCTGGGGTGGTAGCACCAAGTCTGGGGTGGTAGCACCAAGTCTGGGGTGGTAACATCAAGTCTGGGGTGGTAGCACCAAGTCTGGGGTGGTAGCACCAAGTCTGGGGTGGCAGTACCAAGTCTGGGGTGGTAGCACCAAGTCTGAGGTGGTAGCACCAAGTCTGGGGTGGTAGCACCAAGTCTGAGGTGGTAGCACCGAGTCTGGGGTGGTAGCACCAAGTCTGGGGTGGTAGCACCGAGTCTGGGGTGGTAGCACCAAGTCTGGGGTGGTAGCACCAAGTCTGGGGTGGTAGCACCAAGTCTGGGGTGGGAGCACCAAGTCTGGGGTGGTAGCACCAAGTCTGGGGTGGTAGCACCAAGTCTGGGGTGGTAGCACCAAGTCTGGGGTGGTAGCACCAAGTCTGGGGTGGTAGCACCAAGAATCTTACAAATTGTGAACGTGTCTTACGTCTGGCGCTCAGCAGACGAAGGATCGAGCCTCCACCACGTTTTGCACTGATGACCCGCACGGGTTTAGCGCTTAACATGACTTAAACCACTGCAACCATGAGACTGGAACACCACGGGAGGAGTCGTGGAACTGCCAAACATTCCTGGGAATGTACCAGATCAACCAGGCTGTGATGGATATGTAGGGCAGCGGACTTCCAGCAGCAACAGCCTGGTTGACCAGGCAAGCACCAGACGAGCCTGACCCAAGGCCGGGCTCAGAGAGTAGATAAACTCTCGAAACTCTTCAAAGGTATAGTGCGCAAGGCCTATGTAAAATGTCCCACTTAGAAAACCTAAAATAAAAATTATGGGTATGCCTAGAGCTGAGTGCGCTCGCTCGGTTGACTGAGGTCCAGACCATACCACTGGTGGGGTTTGAACTCGTGGCGAGTTCTGGGGGCCAGGTTTCGATCTCCGGTACGGGTGCAAATATTAGGGCGTGTTTCCTTAAGACACCTGCTGTCCATGTTCATCCTGGGTGTTAGTGGACTGGTGTGGGTGGCATCCTGGGTGTTAGTGGACTGGTGTGGGTGGCATCCTGGGTGTTAGTGGACTGGTGTGGGTCGCATCCTGGGTGTTAGTGGACTGGTGTGGGTCACATCCTGGGTGTTAGTGGACTGGTGTGGGTGGCATCCTGGGTGTTAGTGGACTGGTGTGGGTCGCATCCTGGGTGTTAGTGGACTGGTGTGGGTGGCATCCTGGGTGTTAGTGGACTGGTGTGGGTCGCATCCTGGGTGTTAGTGGACTGGTGGGGGTCGCATCCTGGGTGTTAGTGGACTGGTGTGGGTCGCATCCTGGGTGTTAGTGGACTGGTGTGGGTCGCATCCTGGGTGTTAGTGGACTGGTGTGGGTCGCATCCTGGGTGTTAGTGGACTGGTGTGGGTGGCATCCTGGGTGTTAGTGGACTGGTGTGGGTCGCATCCTGGGTGTTAGTGGACTGGTGTGGGTCACATCCTGGGTGTTAGTGGACTGGTGTGGGTGGCATCCTGGGTGTTAGTGGACTGGTGTGGGTCGCATCCTGGGTGTTAGTGGACTGGTGTGGGTCACATCCTGGGTGTTAGTGGACTGGTGTGGGTCGCATCCTGGGTGTTAGTGGACTGGTGTGGGTCACATCCTGGGTGTTAGTGGACTGGTGTGGGTCACATCCTGGGTGTTAGTGGACTGGTGTGGGTCACATCCTGGGTGTTAGTGGACTGGTGTGGGTCACATCCTGGGTGTTAGTGGACTGGTGTGGGTCGCATCCTGGGTGTTAGTGGACTGGTGTGGGTCGCATCCTGGGTGTTAGTGGACTGGTGTGGGTCGCATCCTGGGTGTTAGTGGACTGGTGTGGGTCGCATCCTGGGTGTTAGTGGACTGGTGTGGGTCGCATCCTGGGTGTTAGTGGACTGGTGTGGGTCGCATCCTGGGTGTTAGTGGACTGGTGTGGGTCGCATCCTGGGTGTTAGTGGACTGGTGTGGGTCGCATCCTGGGTGTTAGTGGACTGGTGTGGGTCGCATCCTGGGTGTTAGTGGACTGGTGTGGGTCACATCCTGGGTGTTAGTGGACTGGTGTGGGTCACATCCTGGGTGTTAGTGGACTGGTGTGGGTCACATCCTGGGTGTTAGTGGACTGGTGTGGGTCGCATCCTGGGTGTTAGTGGACTGGTGTGGGTCGCATCCTGGGTGTTAGTGTACTGGTGTGGGTCGCATCCTGGGTGTTAGTGGACTGGTGTGGGTCACATCCTGGGTGTTAGTAGACTGGTGTGGGTCACATCCTGGGTGTTAGTGGACTGGTGTGGGTCGCATCCTAGGTGTTAGTAGACTTGTGTGGGTCACATCCTGGGTGTTAGTAGACTGGTGTGGGTCACATCTTGGGACAAAACTGATCTAATTTGCGGGAAATGCTCAGCATAACAAGCGACTTTCTATATAGTAGTATGTTACTGATGTCAGCTATGGTCTGTATACCTTGTACATGTACTGGTAGTAAATAATGTTATTATTATTATTATTATTATTATTATTATTATTATTATTATTATTATTATTATTATAAGATGATAGAGAAATAAACACTAATCTTCTTCAGTTCAATATTCTTCAAGAATATAGAGCTGAATAACGTACAAGAATATAAAGCCGAAGAATTCTCCAGTTTGAGGGACTGACACCCTCAAATGTACGTCAGGGTTGATGGACAGATCACATCATTTTTACCTCTCCACTTCTCCTCCTCTCTCTCCCTCCTCTGTATTCAGTATAAGAACATAAGAATGGAGGAACACTGCTGCAGACCTACTGGTCCATACAGTATGGCAGGTCATCAACAAGAGACAGTGACGAGCAAGATATATAAAGAGACCCAACTGTTGTACATGTGTTAATCTTCAACTTGTCGGTATTTTGTACGGAAACGTTTGGCCATCCACTGGCTTCTTCAGTCCACTGCAGAGAAACCACTGGCTTTGTTTTCCCTGTGGCTGTGATGTTGCAGTCACTGGGTTTGTTTTCCTGTGGCTTTGATGATGCACCCACTGGCTTTGTTTCCCTGTTGCTTTCATGGTTCAGCCACTGGCTTTGTTTCCCTGTTGCTTTCATGGTTCAGCCACTGGCTTTGTTTCCTGTTCATCATAGCTCTGAGATGGTTTGAAATGCTTGTCATGATAGGTCATTTGCTGAGGGTAACATCATGTATCAGCAGAGTACTCCGGTCACAAGTTATTGAACGTGGTGGTGGTGACGTTGGTGGCGACAGCAGCAGTGGTGGTAGCGTACCTGGAGAGTGTTCCGGGGGTCAACGCCCCCGCGGCCCGGTGCTACACCAGGTCTCCCAGTGGATGGCCTCTTCAACCAGGCTGTTCGTGCTTGCCACACCAAGTCCAATGTAAACACCACAGCCTGGCTGATCAGACACTTGAGAAACTTGTACAGTCCCCTCTTGAAGTCAGCCAGAGGTCTGTTGGTAAGCCTGTTTATGTATCAACGAAGGACGTCAATTAAAGAAGTCTCGGGTTCTTCACATTTATTGAGTTTTTCCTTTAGTTTACTCGCTGCATAGCTGCTAGAATTTTCCAGGTGTAGATTATAATGTATCTCTGTCGCCTACATTCCAAGGAGTACAGATCGAGAGACTTCGAACGTTCCCAGCAAATTAGATACTTGGCTGAATGTGAGCAGTGAAGGTTCTCTGCACATTCTTTATGTCTGTAATTTCACCTGCTTTGAACGGAGCTGTTAGAGTACAACAGTACTGCTCCAGCCTAGAGAAAAGAAGTGATTTAAAGTATCATCACTGGCCTGGAATTTCTTGTTTTGAAGGTTCTAGTTATCCAATCTCATTTTCCTTGAGTTTGTGATAGTGACACTGTTGTGATCCTTGAAGGTGAGATCTGAGATCTACCCCCAAGTCTCTCACATTAATCATACATTCCGTTAAACAGAGAATAATAGAAGGTCACCTTACTGATCAAACATCCAGCCTGTTTCTGGTTTTGTAACAGTTTGTCAGAGAATATTCTAGTCCAGTTATCCTGTAAAATTAAGCTGCTTCTCTATAGCACTTCAGGATCGCATTAATTGAATGTAAACCAGATAAAAGTCGAGATCTTTAATAACAAAAGTGTCCAGGTGGTAATTGTTACACTTAATATGGTGTGAATAATCAGGGAGATAAGTTACTGTACATATCTTGTTGTATTTGTATATACTTATTCTGTACTTTATAAATGGTGTTATTGGCACTTAAGATATACTGGACACTTGAGTACTCTTTTATGTGTACCATCAGGTACGTTGCTATGAGATTCACTCATTAATATTAGAGAAATATGTGTGTGTGTGTGTGTGTGTGTGTTGTGTGTGTGTGTGTGTGTGTGTGTGTGTGTGTGTGTGTGTGTGTGTGTGTGTGTGTGTGTGTGTGTGTGTGTTGTGTGTGTGTGTTGTGTGTGTGTATGTGTGTGTGTGTGTATGTGTGTGTGTGTGTTCGGTAATATACTCGGTATGACTTAGAATGACAGTAACAAATCCCTAAATAATGCAACTTCTGGATTATCTAGGCACACAAACAGCTTGCTTGAACAATATGACAGTGGATGTTGAGATGATACTGGAGAATTAGTCATTGTGGAAGTGATAGTGGTGGTGGTGGTGGAGATAGTAGTGACGATGGTGGTGGAGATGGTGGTGATGATAGTGGTGGAGATGGTGGTGACGATTGTGGGGGATTTTTGGGTAAGATTAGTACAATAATTAATTATCGTAATAAAAGAACTACTGGATCAGTACTTATACTGACAGCTCAGAACACCTACAGTCTCTCCCAGGGTTTCCCTCGACATTTTGCTGTCTTGGCACCCACCACCTTACACCCACCATGGCTGTAAGGGAGGTGAATACAACTGGGGTTAATACTCGCCTTGCTGACATATATGATTCCAATATGTCAGGTACATCACCTGTAAATCGTGGGTGACCCGTACCTGTGTTTGGGCATGGGCCCGCCCATCACGGCCTCACATGGGTAGCCCTAGTCACCTTACATCGACTCTAGGCACTGTAGTGGTAACAGGAAGATGTAAGCTAAATGGAGATTTACCTGGATCATTGTAATGGGAGCCGGTGACGTTATGATGTCACTAAGACCGATATCCGATATCGTTGGCTTGACTGCGTAATGACGTCATGGAGTCTTCCTTCAGTGGTCTACTTAGCACACGTCGCCTGACGACTATCACTCGTTAAATAGTTCGTAATTATTCACTGCTGGGAGAGTGCCTTCAGTCTTCCTGGAGACTGCCAGTGCTGGATTCGGGATTCGTATGCACATAGGTATAGCCACAAATGTTTTAAACTCCGGGTGGCCGGATAGGGCAGTACCAGGCCACCTCGTCACCTGACCTGCCCAAAAATCAAACTGCATTCTTCAATCTTCCTGCTGCAGGCTCCCGCCCTCTATTTATGGACGGATATCTTCTGACATAACGTCTACAGGCATAGATGCCGGCTATGACAACTCAATTGAATCAAAACGAACGGATTCCTTGAATCTGAGATGCCAGCTGTGGGTTATGGAGCCTCCGGTATATCAACAGTTCCGAGGCTAATTATTTTTAATTTTTCCTGGTTTTGGGAAATAGCAATCAACCCCAGACAAACCCGTGACTGTAACATGTTCCAGATTCTCCTGTAAGAGTGTTCCCTGCTATAAACATGCAAATATTGGATGTCTAGTTTATCATCACTGGATTTGTAGTGCCATTAGATGGTGTCTGATTTTGCAGAGTCAGAAATACGTGTTAAGATAGATAAACATTCTGGTATACTCTAATTGAAACAGTGCAGCAAAGCACAAGACTACTTGACCTCTCCTAGTGTAAAAAGAACTTATGACACCTCTCATACTCACTCCTGCTCTACATTGCGGGAAAGTAGAGAAAAGGGTCTTAGCTCCCCGAAGGGGTCGCTGCCCCCTGAGAGGGATCGACGCCCCCCTGGGAGTTGGAGAAAATTTCTCCACAAGGATGGTTTTGGAGATGGTAGCGATGGAGGTGGAGGTAGTGATGGTAGTGGTGGAGGTAGTAGTGATAGTGGTGGTGGAGGTATTAGTGATGGTAGTGGTGGAGGTAGTAGTGATAATGGTGGTGGAGGTATTAGTGATGGTAGTGGTGGAGGTAGTAGTGATAGTGGTGGTGGAGGTATTAGTGATGGTAGTGGTGAAGGTAGTAGTGATAGTGGTGGTGGAGGTATTAGTGATGGTAGTGGTGGAGGTAGTAGTGATAATGGTGGTGGAGGTATTAGTGATGGTAGTGGTGGAGGTAGTAGTGATAGTGGTGGTGGAGGTATTAGTGATGGTAGTGGTGAAGGTAGTAGTGATAGTGGTGGTGGAGGTATTAGTGATGGTAGTGGTGAAGGTAGTAGTGATAGTGGTGTTGGAGGTATTAGTGATGGTAGTGGTGGAGGTAGTAGTGATAGTGGTGGTGGAGGTATTAGTGATGGTAGTGGTGGAGGTAGTAGTGATAATGGTGGTGGAGGTATTAGTGATGGTAGTGGTGGAGGTAGTAGTGATAATGGTGGTGGAGGTATTAGTGATGGCAGTGGTGAAGGTAGTAGTGATAGTGGTGTTGGAGGTATTAGTGATGGTAGTGGTGGAGGTAGTAGTGATAGTGGTGGTGGAGGTATTAGTGATGGTAGTGGTGGAGGTAGTAGTGATAATGGTGGTGGAGGTATTAGTGATGGTAGTGGTGGAGGTAGTAGTGATAATGGTGGTGGAGGTATTAGTGATGGCAGTGGTGAAGGTAGTAGTGATAGTGGTGTTGGAGGTATTAGTGATGGTAGTGGTGGAGGTAGTAGTGATAATGGTGGTGGAGGTATTAGTGATGGTAGTGGTGGAGGTAGTAGTGATAATGGTGGTGGAGGTATTAGTGATGGTAGTGGTGGAGGTAGTAGTGATAATGGTGGTGGAGGTATTAGTGATGGTAGTGGTGGAGGTAGTAGTGATAATGGTGGTGGAGGTATTAGTGATGGTAGTGGTGAAGGTAGTGGTTGGATTACATTAACACTGGAGGCGAGAGAGCACACAGAGCCGCCATTAATGTCAGGGAATGTCATCTAAATACCACAGTCATTCCTGCAGCCCTGGCTGGGAATCCCACCACAGGACCCTGCAATGGATTGGTTCCTGTCTCTCCAGTAATTATATTAGTAGAGCTCTGCTTTACCTCTTCCTCTCTCCCCTCTCTCTCTTTCCCCTCCCCTCCCCTCTCACCATGCTCTTCCTTACTCCATGTTTACTTCCATCCTTTCCTCTCATTCCTTCCTCTGTTTTTTTCTCTGCCATCATTCCATCCTCTTAAATATCTAGGTGGGGGAGGTTGGTTTAGAGAAGGACCTGCCTAGTAAGGGCCAGTAGGCCTGTTGCAGTGTTCTTCCATTCCTATGTTCTTACGTTTATTTCCCTTTCCCTCTTGACTACCATCCTTCCCTCTTAATCCTCCTCCCTCTTGACTATCATCCTTCCCTCTTTATCCCCTTCCCTCTTGACTACCATCCTTCCCTCTTAATCCTCCTCCCTCTTGACTACCATCCTTCCCTCTTAATCCTCCTCCCTCTTGACTACCATCCTTCCCTCTTAATCCCCTTCCCTCTTGACTACCATCCTTCCCTCTTAATCCTCATCCTTCTTGACTATCATCCTTCCCTCTTAATCCCCTTCCCTCTTGACTACCATCATTCCCTCTTGACTACCATCCTTCCCTCTTAATCCTCCTCCCTCTGGACTACCATCCTTCCCTCTTAATCCCCTTCCCTCTTGACTACCATCCTTCCCTCTTAATCCCCTTCCCTCTTGACTACCATCCTTCCCTCTTGACTACCATCCTTCCCTCTTGACTACCATCCTTCCCTCTTAAATCCTCCCTCTTGACTATCATCCTTCTCTCTTAATCCCCTTCCCTCTTGACTACCATCCTTCCCTCTTAATCCTCATCCTTCTTGACTATCATCCTTCCCTCTTAATCCCCTTCCCTCTTGACTACCATCCTTCCCTCTTGACTACCATCCTTCCCTCTTAATCCTCCTCCCTCTGGACTACCATCCTTCCCTCTTAATCCCCTTCCCTCTTGACTACCATCCTTCCCTCTTGACTACCATCCTTCCATCTTAATCCTCCTATCTCTGGACTACCATCCTTCCATCTTAATCCTCCTCCCTCTGGACTACCATCCTTCCATCTTAATCCTCCTCCCTCTGGACTACCATCCTTCCCTCTTAATCCTCCTCCCTCTGGACTACCATCCTTCCCACTTATAATTCCTCCCGTAGGTGAGAAAGATACATCATAATTCACACCTGAATAATTCTGAGAGGACAGGCTTCAAACTTGCACACCGGAATCACTCTGAAAGCAAGACACTTGAGAGACAGTGCACGGCACAGGGCACAGTGCACAGGGCAGCGACGAGTAGACGAAGAGACAACTTTGTAAGTGTCAGAGGTCCCCGACTTTTCAACTCCATTCGTGCATAAGGAAAACTACCAACAAACCTCTGGCTGTTATCAAGAAGAAACTTGATCAGCCGGGCTGTGGTTTGTACGTTGGAGTGCTAGCTGCCAGCAGTAACATCCTGGTTGATCAGGCTCTAATTCAGGAGCACTGACGTGGTTAAAACCTGGTCTATTTTACCAATAAGTTGAGGTTAGACGTAAACACTTTGGACATTGTATTATGGAAAGATGTCGGTCAAGTATCTACATTACTGGAAACGTTGGAAATCTCTCGACCTGTACCTCCTGGAACATGGGCGAGAAAGATGTATATAATTTACACTTGGAAAATCTTGGATGGACTGATCTCAACTGTACACGGAAATCATTCCCACGAATGCTAGAGACTCGGAGGTCAGTGAAAAATACCTCCAATGAAAGCAGGAGTGCAGTGAGTGTAGGGGGTCAAGGACTTTTCAACAGCATCCCGTTATTCTTACAGGATTTATAACACAAGCTTAGCTGTCTTCAAGAGAGAGCTGGATGTATTCATCTAGTTCCTGACCAGCCGGGCTTTCATTATGTTGGGCTGCCTGCGGCCAGCATTAACAACCTTCTCGATCAGGTGTGGTGTGGAGCTTGATCGTGGGGGCGCTGACCCCCTTCCACCCCGAAAACATCATTGAGATATAATTTCAACTTGATCTTCAAGAAGCACATTAACTGCTTGGTAGTCCTGACTCCCAGACATAAATATATTGACAGATGTTTCTCAGTTGTTGTCGATGCTTCAAGTCTTCAGGTGTTTAATGCAATGTTCTTCAGCTGTTCCTGCTTCAGGTCTTCATTTGTTGCCTACACAGGTGTTAGAGACTGCTTTTAGCCATAACAATTTCGGTCTCTGACATGGACTGAGGGAGGGTCAGCCTGTCTGGAGTGCTTGTGGCACTGGTGGCTAGTGAGGTGTGCCGCACTGGTAGTGGTCACAGACCTGGCACTGTGGTTGGTGGGCAGTGGTGGGTTAGTGAGGTGTGCCACACTGGTAGTGGTCACAGACCTGGCACGGTGGTTGGTGGGCAGTGGTGGGTTAGTGAGGTGTGCCACTGGTAGTGGTCACAGACCTGGCACTTTGGTTGGTGGGCAGTGGTGGGTTAGTGAGGTGTGCCACACTGGTAGTGGTCACAGACCTGACACTATGGTTGGTGGGCAGTGGTGGGTTAGTGAGGTGTGCCACACTGGTAGTGGTCACAGACCTGGCACTTTGGTTGGTGGACAGTGGTGGGTTAGTGAGGTGTGCCACACTGGTAGTGGTCACAGACCTGACACTGTGGTTGGTGGGCTAATGACGTGTGCCACACTGGTAGTGGTCAAAGACCTGGCACTGTGGTTGGTGGGCTAGTGACGTGTGCAACACTGGTAGTGGTCACAGACCTGGCACTGTGGTTGGTGGGCAGTAGTGGGCTAGTGACGTGAGCCACACTGGTAGTGGTCACAGACCTGGCACTGTGGTTGGTGGGCAGTGGTGGGCTAGTGACGTGTGCCACACTGGTAGTGGTCACAGACCTGGCACTGTGGTTGGTGGGCAGTGGTGGGCTAGTGACGTGTGCCACACTGGTAGTGGTCACAGACCTGGCACTGTGGTTGGTGGGCAGTGGTGGGCTAGTGACGTGTGCCACACTGGTAGTGGTCACAGACCTGGCACGGTGGTTGGTGGGCAGTGGTGGGCTAGCGACATGTGCCACACTGGTAGTGGTCACAGACCTGGTACTGTGGTTGGTGGGCAGTGGTGGGCTAGTGACGTGTGCCACACTGGTAGTGGTCACAGACCTGGCACTGTGGTTGGTGGGCAGTGGTGGGCTAGTGACGTGTGCCACACTGGTAGTGGTCACAGACCTGGCACTGTGGTTAGTGATAGTCCCTGGCTGTCTTCCCTAGCTCAGTGGTGATATATGACACCACTGAGGGCTGACACTGAGGGCTGACTTTAAGGAAAAGATATAGTCTAAGAGGCCTGGTCTAGGACCTGATTGTAGGACCATTGACCCCCAGAAACGTCCTTCAGGTATCCTTCAAGACGAGGGTTTGAAAGACTAGAGGTCAGTCTCTCTCTCTCTCTCTCTCTCTCTCTCTCTCTCTCTCTCTCTCTCTCTGACTACTCTGTGGCTGAAGAAATACTTCCTAACATCCCTGTGATTCATATGTGTCTTCAACTTCCAACTGTGTCCCCTTGTTGCTGTGTCCCATCTCTGGAACATCCTGTCCTTGTCCACCTTGTCAATTCCTCTCAGTATTTTGTATGTCGTTATCATGTCCCCCCAATCTCTCCTGTCCTCCAGTGTCGTCAGGTTGATTTCCCTTAACCTCTCCTCGTAGGACATACCTCTTAGCTCTGGAACTAGTCTTGTTGCAAACCTTTGCACTTTCTCTAGTTTCTTTACGTGCTTGGCTAGGTGTGGGTTCCAAACCGGTGCCGCATACTCCAATATGGGCCTAACATACACGGTGTACAGGGTCCTGAACGATCCCTTATTAAGATGTCGGAATGCTGTTCTGAGGTTTGCTAGGCGCCCATATGCTGCAGCAGTTATTTGGTTGATGTGCGCTTCAGGAGATGTGCCTGGTGTTATACTCACCTCAAGATCTTTTTCCTTGAGTGAGGTTTGTAGTCTCTGGCCCCCTAGACTGTACTCCGTCTGCGGTCTTCTTTGCTCTTCCCCAATCTTCATGACTTTGCACTTGGTGGGGTTGAACTCCAGGAGCCAATTGCTGGACCAGGTCTGCAGCCTGTCCAGATCCCTTTGTAGTTCTGCCTGGTCTTCGATCGAATGAATTCTTCTCATCAACTTCACGTCATCTGCAAACAGGGACACTTCGGAGTCTATTCCTTCCGTCGTGTCGTTCACAAATACCAGAAACAGCACTGGTCCTAGGACTGACCCCTGTGGGACCCCGCTGGTCACAGGTGCCCACTCTGACACCTCGCCACGTACCATGACTCGCTGCTGTCTTCCTGACAAGTATTCCCTGATCCGTTGTAGTGCCTTCCCTGTTATCCCTGCTTGGTCCTCCAGTTTTTGCACTAATCTCTCTGTGTCAAGCGCCTTCTTGCAGTCCAAAAAAATGCAATCCACCCACCCCTCTCTCTCTTATCTTACTGCTGTCACCATGTCATAGAACTCCAGTAGGTTTGCGACACAGGATTTCCCGTCACTGAAACCATGTTGGCTGCTGTTGATGAGATCATTCCTTTCTAGGTGTTCCACCACTCTTCTGACAATCTTCTCCATGACTTTGCGTACTATACATGTCAGTGACACTGGTCTGTAGTTTAGTGCTTCATGTCTGTCTCCTTTTTTAAAGATTGGGACTACATTTGCTGTCTTCCATGCCTCAGGCAATCTCCCTGTTTCGATAGATGTATTGAATATTGTTGTGTGTGTGTGTGTGTGTGTGTGTGTGTGTGTGTGTGTGTGTACTCTATGTGGTTGTAGGGGTCGAGTCATGGATCTTGTGTGTGTTGCCTTTGTGGTTACAGGGCCGAGTCACAGCTCTTGGCCTCGCCTCTTCGCTGATCGCTCCATGAGCTTTATCGTATATCTTCTTAAAGCTGTGTATGGATCCTGCTTCCACTTCGTCACTCTCCAGATTGTCCCACTTCCTGACAACTCTGTGACTGAAGAAGTACTTCCTAACATCCCTGTGACTCATCTGAGTTTTCAACTTCTAGTTGTGACCCCTTGTTGCTGTGTCACATCTTTAAAACATTCTGTGTGTGTGTGTGTTCTCATAGGTCGAGTCTCAGCTCCTGGTCCTGCCTGTCTGCTGGCTGGCACTGGGTCCACTCCCCTGGCTGAGTCAGCCCTGTCGTACCTATTCTTAACACTTAGTGTTGCTCCTGCCTCTACCACTTTGCAGTCGAGGTCATTCCCCTTCCTAACCACTTCAAGGCTAGATAAGTATTTCCTAACATCCCTGTGACTCATCTGTACTTATAACTTCCAGCTCTGCCATGTCCACATTGTCACTCCCTCTCAGTATTTTGTACGTTGTATTCATGTCCCCTCAGCTCTAGGATTAGGTAAACCGTGTACCTTATATTCATCCTGTTCACTCTTTTGTTGCAAATCTTTTCACTTTTTCCAGTTTTTTACATGCTAAATATAACGTAGGATTCAAACTGGGGCTGTATAAGATGGGTCTGACAAGTCGTGTACAGAGTCAGGAGTGTTTCTCTGTTAAGGTTCCTGAATGCTGTTTTTGTACCTGTCAGCCTTGTGTGTTTGTTGTACAAATTATTGGGTTGATGTAGGCCTAATGCTTAGGCCTGGGACTATACTCACCCCAATGTCCTCTTTCAGGAAGGTTTGCAGCCTATGGTTATGGTTATTATGGTTGTTATAGCTGTGGTTGTTGTAGTTATGGTTTTAGTTGTGGTTCTCTGGTTGTGTTGTAGGAATTGTAGTTTTTGTTGTGACTAGTTGTTTTCGTTTTGTTGTAACTAATGTGGTTATTGTTGTCGTGGTTGTTGTGGTTGATGTAGATGTTGAGGTTGATGTAGTTGATGTGGTTGATGTGGATGCTGTGATTGATGTAGATGTTGTGGTTGATGTAGTTGTTGTTGTAGTTGATGTGGTTGTTGTTGTGGTTGATGTTGGTGTGGTTGTCAGTGTTGTTGTGGTTGATATTGGTGTGGTTGTCAGTGTTGTTGTGGTTGATATTGGTGTGGTTGTCAGTGTTGTTGTGGTTGATATTGGTATGGTTGTCAGTGTTGTTGTGGTTGATATTGGTATGGTTGTCAGTGTTGTTGTGGTTGATATTGGTGTGGTTGTCAGTGTTGTTGTGGTTGATATTGGTGTGGTTGTCAGTGTTGTTGTGGTTGATATTGGTGTGGTTGTCAGTGTTGTTGTGGTTGATATTGGTGTGGTTGTCAGTGTTGTTGTGGTTGATATTGGTGTGGTTGTCAGTGTTGTTGTGGTTGATATTGGTGTGGTTGTCAGTGTTGTTGTGGTTGATATTGGTGTGGTTGTCAGTGTTGTTGTGGTTGATATTGGTATGGTTGTCAGTGTTGTTGTGGTTGATATTGGTGTGGTTGTCAGTGTTGTTGTGGTTGATATTGGTGTGGTTGTCAGTGTTGTTGTGGTTGATATTGGTGTGGTTGTCAGTGTTGTTGTGGTTGATATTGGTGTGGTTGTCAGTGTTGTTGTGGTTGATATTGGTGTGGTTGTCAGTGTTGTTGTGGTTGATATTGGTGTGGTTGTCAGTGTTGTTGTGGTTGATATTGGTGTGGTTGTCAGTGTTGTTGTGGTTGATATTGGTGTGGTTGTCAGTGTTGTTGTGGTTGATATTGGTGTGGTTGTCAGTGTTGTGGTTGATATTGGTGTGGTTGTCAGTGTTGTTGTGGTTGATATTGGTGTGGTTGTCAGTGTTGTTGTGGTTGATATTGGTGTGGTTGTCAGTGTTGTTGTGGTTGATATTGGTGTGGTTGTCAGTGTTGTTGTGGTTGATATTGGTGTGGTTGTCAGTGTTGTTGTGGTTGATATTGGTGTGGTTGTCAGTGTTGTTGTGGTTGATATTGGTGTGGTTGTCAGTGTTGTTGTGGTTGATATTGGTGTGGTTGTCAGTGTTGTTGTGGTTGATATTGGTGTGGTTGTCAGTGTTGTTGTGGTTGATATTGGTGTGGTTGTCAGTGTTGTTGTGGTTGATATTGGTGTGGTTGTCAGTGTTGTTGTGGTTGATATTGGTGTGGTTGTCAGTGTTGTTGTGGTTGATATTGGTGTGGTTGTCAGTGTTGTTGTGGTTGATATTGGTGTGGTTGTCAGTGTTGTTGTGGTTGATATTGGTATGGTTGTCAGTGTTGTTGTGGTTGATATTGGTATGGTTGTCAGTGTTGTTGTGGTTGATATTGGTGTGGTTGTCAGTGTTGTTGTGGTTGATATTGGTGTGGTTGTCAGTGTTGTTGTGGTTGATATTGGTATGGTTGTCAGTGTTGTTGTGGTTGATATTGGTGTGGTTGTCAGTGTTGTTGTGGTTGATATTGGTGTGGTTGTCAGTGTTGTTGTGGTTGATATTGGTATGGTTGTCAGTGTTGTTGTGGTTGATATTGGTATGGTTGTCAGTGTTGTTGTGGTTGATATTGGTGTGGTTGTCAGTGTTGTTGTGGTTGATATTGGTGTGGTTGTCAGTGTTGTTGTGGTTGATATTGGTGTGGTTGTCAGTGTTGTTGTGGTTGATATTGGTATGGTTGTCAGTGTTGTTGTGGTTGATATTGGTATGGTTGTCAGTGTTGTTGTGGTTGATATTGGTGTGGTTGTCAGTGTTGTTGTGGTTGATATTGGTGTGGTTGTCAGTGTTGTTGTGGTTGATATTGGTGTGGTTGTCAGTGTTGTTGTGGTTGATATTGGTGTGGTTGTCAGTGTTGTTGTGGTTGATATTGGTATGGTTGTCAGTGTTGTTGTGGTTGATATTGGTATGGTTGTCAGTGTTGTTGTGGTTGATATTGGTATGGTTGTCAGTGTTGTTGTGGTTGATATTGGTATGGTTGTCAGTGTTGTTGTGGTTGATATTGGTGTGGTTGTCAGTGTTGTGGTTGATATTGGTGTGGTTGTCAGTGTTGTTGTGGTTGATATTGGTGTGGTTGTCAGTGTTGTTGTGGTTGATATTGGTATGGTTGTCAGTGTTGTTGTGGTTGATATTGGTATGGTTGTCAGTGTTGTTGTGGTTGATATTGGTGTGGTTGTCAGTGTTGTGGTTGATATACAATATATTGCAGCTTCCCTGGTAGAGTATTGAATATCTTGCCAAAAGTGGTATTACACCATCCTTTATTCAGTTATTATTATTATTATTATTATTATTATTATTATTATTATTATTATTATTATTATTATTATTGCAATTTCTTCTTCGTCTCTTTATTCGTCTTTTCTTGTCATTCTTGTTCTTCTTATTCTAGTTTTTTTATTATTCTTTTGAAAACCACTTAATTACTGTGTTCTTGTATTACAGGTAAGGTGATCAGAGCACTGGTGATGCTGGAGAGTGAGCAGCACTCAGCAGTGGTGATGCTGGAGAGTGAGCAGCACTCAGCAGTGGTGATGCTGGAGAGTGAGCAGCACTCAGCACTGGTGATGCTGGAGAGTGAGCAGCACTCAGCAGTGGTGATGCTGGAGAGTGAGCAGCACTCAGCACTGGTGATGCTGGAGAGTGAGCAGCACTCAGCAGTGGTGATGCTGGAGAGTGAGCAGCACTCAGCAGTGGTGATGCTGGAGAGTGAGCAGCACTCAGCAGTGGTGATGCTGGAGAGTGAGCAGCACTCAGCAGTGGTGATGCTGGAGAGTGAGCAGCACTCAGCACTGGTGATGCTGGAGAGTGAGCAGCACTCAGCAGTGGTGATGCTGGAGAGTGAGCAGCACTCAGCACTGGTGATGCTGGAGAGTGAGCAGCACTCAGCAGTGGTGATGCTGGAGAGTGAGCAGCAGTCAGCAGTGGTGATGCTGGAGAGTGAGCAGCACTCAGCACTGGTGATGCTGGAGAGTGAGCAGCACTCAGCAGTGGTGATGCTGGAGAGTGAGCAGCACTCAGCACTGGTGATGCTGGAGAGTGAGCAGCACTCAGCACTGGTGATGCTGGAGAGTGAGCAGCACTCAGCAGTGGTGATGCTGGAGAGTGAGCAGCACTCAGCACTGGTGATGCTGGAGAGTGAGCAGCACTCAGCACTGGTGATGCTGGAGAGTGAGCAGCACTCAGCAGTGGTGATGCTGGAGAGTGAGCAGCACTCAGCACTGGTGATGCTGGAGAGTGAGCAGCACTCAGCAGTGGTGATGCTGGAGAGTGAGCAGCACTCAGCACTGGTGATGCTGGAGAGTGAGCAGCACTCAGCAGTGGTGATGCTGGAGAGTGAGCAGCACTCAGCAGTGGTGATGCTGGAGAGTGAGCAGCACTCAGCACTGGTGATGCTGGAGAGTGAGCAGCACTCAGCAGTGGTGATGCTGGAGAGTGAGCAGCACTCAGCACTGGTGATGCTGGAGAGTGAGCAGCACTCAGCACTGGTGATGCTGGAGAGTGAGCAGCACTCAGCAGTGGTGATGCTGGAGAGTGAGCAGCACTCAGCACTGGTGATGCTGGAGAGTGAGCAGCACTCAGCAGTGGTGATGCTGGAGAGTGAGCAGCACTCAGCAGTGGTGATGCTGGAGAGTGAGCAGCACTCAGCACTGGTGATGCTGGAGAGTGAGCAGCACTCAGCAGTGGTGATGCTGGAGAGTGAGCAGCACTCAGCACTGGTGATGCTGGAGAGTGAGCAGCACTCAGCACTGGTGATGCTGGAGAGTGAGCAGCACTCAGCAGTGGTGATGCTGGAGAGTGAGCAGCACTCAGCACTGGTGATGCTGGAGAGTGAGCAGCACTCAGCAGTGGTGATGCTGGAGAGTGAGCAGCACTCAGCACTGGTGATGCTGGAGAGTGAGCAGCACTCAGCACTGGTGATGCTGGAGAGTGAGCAGCACTCAGCATTGGTGATGCTGGAGAGTGAGCAGCACTCAGCATTGGTGATGCTGGAGAGTGAGCAGCACTCAGCACTGGTGATGCTGGAGAGTGAGCAGCACTCAGCAGTGGTGATGCTGGAGAGTGAGCAGCACTCAGCACTGGTGATGCTGGAGAGTGCTTGTAGTGCTTCCCTCACACTGTCTTGATGCCAGTCTCTCAAGTAAGTGCTTGTTGACTGTGACTGGCTCTGCCAACACACTGTGTTTGCACTAAGTGTTGACAGGGTGTGTGTATGTGTGTGTGTGTGTACACTTGTTGACTCTTAAAGTATGTATTTACAGTAATGGGAAGTAGTGGATTCGTGGACAGTAACTATCCAAGGAGGTACTACCATCCTCTTGATATTTGTGTGGTAAACATTTTGCGCTCTGGGAGTAGGTTGGTAGAGTCCACCCATCACGAGGACAAGTCACGGTACGGGTGGGGTTAGTACCCATGGCGAGCGAGTCGTAAAACTCCAGACCGACGCGTTAGCCACTGGGCCAGCTGGCTACAGTAAGATTAATTCAACTAGGTATATTTATACACCATAGGAAGGCTAGCTTGAGCCACCACTGTGACCACAAATACAAATTTTTACGACTCACTCGCCATGCGTTCAAACCCCACCCTTTCCGTGGTTTGCAATCTTGTTATTACGAATTTGTGAGACTAGGACAAGTATATTCGTGAGGCTTGTAGTGCCTGGTCATCCTGTTTACCAGATAACAGAACAGTCAACACGACAGTCAGATGTGAAGAAGACAACACATAACAGAAGATACTGTTGTTTAGTACGTCTTTCCACCACCAGAAGGCAGGTATATCAATTAACAAATATTATCTCTCAGTCCACAGCAGGATTCGAACCTGCACACTCTGTATCAAGGTTCACAGTACTTTGGAGAAAGTACTGTGCTTTGATACAGAGTGTGCAGGTTAGAATCCTGCTGTGGACTGAGAGATGTGTGCTAGAAGTTCGCCCGTTCGCAAATTGTTAAGTATATAAATATGTAAGTTAAGGGTATAAATATTTACTCTTGTACCGTGAGTTTCAGTCAGTTTAACCAGTGAATTAATCTTGAAGTGCGAGAACACTCACTTTTGTTTCAGCTCAGTACACTGTTTATTTAGTGTTGTGATAGCCAGAGACCTGAGAGGGTCTGACACTCCAACCCCTGGTCTTAATGTTTAGTGTTGTGATAGCCAGAGACCTGAGAGGATCTGACAGTCCAACCCCTGGTCTTACTGTTTAGTGTTGTGATAACCAGAGACATGAGAGGGTCTGACATCACATATCACATAGGAGATTAATGGGGAATTTTCAACAGTGATAATCTGACATAGTTGTGTACTACTGTTAATGGCTTCCCGTTTTCTGTTTACTATCCAGAACTTTTATTGCCTTTATCATTTTTTTCTTCGTGGTATGTTGTAACTGGTTATATTTTATGGCTATAGGACAGATTAACCTAACTTAACCTAACTTAACATCCTAGTCACATTTAACCTAACCAAATGTAACCTAATGTTAAGGTACCTAACCTAACCTAACTTAACCTAACCTAACCTAACCTAATCTAATCTAACCAACCTAACGTAACCTGAGAAATAAAACCTAACAATACCGTGACTAGAACAATATACAAACAACCCGCACATAGAATGGACTTATGACGACGTTTCGGTCCAAATTTTGACTGGTTAATAGTCCATTTCGAACCAGAACGTCGTTATATCATCAGTCATTTGTTAATTTCCCAGTTAAAGACTTGGTTAATGTCCCCTGTGAGATTTGCAGTGTCCTCAGTGGATGACACTGTCATGCAAATTCTGGTATCATCAGCAAAGGACACGATGCTGCGGTTTACATCTCTGTGTCAGATATGAGGATGACGAACAGGGTGGGAGCAAGTGCTGTACCTTGTGGAACAAAGCTTCTCACTGAAGCCGCCTTTGACTTAACTCTGTTTGCTTTTACTCCATGAGTTCTGTTAGGATATTAAAAATCTATCTACCCACTTTTCCCGTTATATCTTTATCACACATTTTGTGTGCTATTACACCGTGGTCGCATTTGTGGAAGACTTTCTCAGAGTCTTTGTATACTACAGCTGCATTCTGTTTGTCCTCCAGTGCATCCAAGGCCATGTCATAGTGGTCCAGTAGTTGTGAGAGGCAGGAACGACCATCCAAGGCCATGTCATAGTGGTCCTGTAGTTGTGAGAGGCAAGAGTGACCATCTAACGCCATGTCATAGTGGTCCTGTAGTTGTGAGAGGCAGGAGTGACCATCTAAGGTCATGTCATAGTGGTCCTGTAGTTGTGAGAGGCAGGAGTGACCATCTAAGGTCATGTCATAGTGGTCCTGTAGTTGTGAGAGGCAGGAGTGACCATCTAAGGTCATGTCATAGTGGTCCTGTAGTTGTGAGAGGCAGGAGTGACCATCCAAGGCCATGTCATAGTGGTCCTGTATTTGTGAGGGGCAGGAGTGACCATCTAAGGTCATGTCATAGTGGTCCTGTAGTTGTGAGAGGCAGGAGTGACCATCAAAGGTCTTGTCATAGTGGTCCTGTAGTTGTGAGAGGCAGGAGTAACCTGCTCAAAACCCATGTTGTCCTGGTTGTACAGTTGTTGGGATCCAAGTGGTTGACGATGTTGCTCTTTAGAATGCTGTCAACAAATTTTAGATTGTGGGACGTTAATGCTATTGGTCTGTAATTCTTTGCAATTGCTTTACTGAGTGAGGCGGTCCCAGACCACGTGTGGTTGAGGTGACAAGTGTAAGCGTGCCAGCCTCGGGCAGCAACGTGGTTGAAATGGATTGTTGGAAAGGTTAATGGAGGGAGGATAGAGCTGGGGAGGGAAGGTGTGAGAAGGTGGGAAGGGGAATGGGGAGGGGGGGAAGAGCTTGGGAGGGAAGGGGAGATGAGGGGACCTGAGGTCAAGGGGAACAGACATTCTTGGTCTTGTTAGTTTGAGTGCCAAGACCAGGTCTCTCCCCCCCACACTGATAACACTTATCACCTGGGTAGGTAGGTAGGTCTTTTCCCCCCTCACTCCCCATCACCTCACCTCACCAGTTGCCCTACCCAGTACCTCCCCTCACCCTCGGCACTTT